>NC_064626.1:958670776-958973807 GCF_023864275.1 Schistocerca cancellata
AAACGCAAATCAGTCAGTTAACAAACCAAAGTGACAATATTGAAACGCAAATCAGTCAGTTAGCAAATCAAAGTGACAGCAGGTTCAGCAGTTTAGAATCAAGGATAGAGGACATCCAAGCACAAATCAAAAATTCGAATGACACCATGGAGGAAAAAATTAAAGCCATTACCACTGCTTACGCAAGCGAGCTAAACGCAAGCGTGCATGCAAAAATTGATAGTGTTCTTTCGATGGTGGAATCCGCCGAGACCAATATTGGTAGCAAGTTCATAGATATGCAGGCCCAAATAGATGTGTGTAAATCAACTGCGAGTGACTCTTTGAAACATTAGAGTGATGTTTCAAAGAGAGTAAGCCAATTGACAGAAAGTGTCAACCACGTTGGCGAGCGAGTCGAAGACCTTGCTCAGCAAATATCCGATGTCAATATTGACAAAAAGATCGCAGATGTCAACACCGGTATAAGCAATACACTTAATAGGGAATTTGAAGAGTGGATGCAATCCAAAGAACAGTACATTGTCAGCAAGGTACACGCTGAACTAAAGGGTACGGTTAAATCTGCTACAGCAGAAATCTTAACCGCTCCTGGTACTTCTGGTGACACTTTAACCAGTGAATTAGGTGAAATCAGACGAGCATTTAGCCACGATCTTCCGGAATGGAAACGTCAGCTAAGCAATGATATAGATCAACTGAGACGACAAGTTACGGAATTGCAAGGTGACAATCAAAGTGAGTATTCGCTACCGCCAGAACACGATAATCGTCAATATCCCGAGTGTCAGGTACAATTCTCACCAACAGTAAATAATACTCGTGGCGAAACTTCTACGTCACGTAGTCATGCCGATCAACTAACACTCGTTGAACTAATGCGAGACGAGAGTGTACTAAAACACAGAGCTTTTCAGCCTTTTATACCTGAAAAACGAAATATACATCCCATAGTATTTCTAAAATCATTCACAGGTGCTTTTCCGGAATCATGGAACGACAGGCAGCGGATACAGTTCATCTTAGGCTATGTACACGGTGAAGGATCAATTTGGGGTACAGAAATAATAGACAAATGTCACACCTATGCAGATTTGGAAAAGTATTTTTTGAATAAATTCTGGAGTTCAGGTATACAACAAAGACTCCGAAAAGAGGTTTACAACGCCGAACCTTTCAACACCAAAGGAGGAGGTTTGAGACGTTATTTTGAAAAATATCTACGTAAAATTCAGTATTGGGACACGCCCATTTCTACCAAAGATGTAATCATGATCTTAAAGTCAAAACTTATGAAAAACTGTGTAAAAACTCACACTACGGCTAGTAGACACCTAACGCTCTGCTTCTCGCAGAATACTGCTGCTAGCGTTGTGGAACTGTCAAGTTATTGTCACGTGATTGTGACCAAAGGACGTAACACTGTGTACGCTGAGCGCTCAACAATCAATTTTTCTTTGCACAACGAGCGCGGATGCCAAATGTGTTTCAAATGCATTCAAAATAAAATATGAAAAAGCAATGAATTTAGCACTCATGTACCTTGTGAAATTATAAAGACACTAATCGGAAGAGTCTTAAGCTCGATTTTGACAATTGCTACCGAATTCACTGACCAGGCCGAGTAATGACGAAAACGTGTCGAACCAAATAAAACCAGGAAAATAGATAAATATGAGAACTGAGCATTCCTAAGAGAATGAGACCTTACGTACATAAACAATTGTTATCCTTACCTAATCCAATTTTCTTTTAGACTAAGTTATTAGTAAGTAAGCACATTCTAATACAAATTTTTTTTCTGAATTTTTCATGTACGAAAACATAAATGGAAGCACGGACAAGTGTCAAGTGAAATAGAGACCGCCACCATACGGCTCAACATGTTGCAGAACCAGTCTTCTAGTTCCTGACCCACGACGTATTTCCAACGCAACATCACACTCCGACAACTACTCCAACTTCCACAGTGAAAGTGATGCCCTACTTTTCCTCCACTGTGAAAGTGTAATCAATTTCCCCACTCCATGATAAACTCGCGCCATAAATGGTCCTGCTTTTATTCAGACCAATATTCTTCCGTAAATCTTAGCCTAAATTCTTCGAACGTCATTCGTTCGGTAGTTAAATTTATTCCCCAGCGCTTAGCGTCACCTGCTAAGGCGCTAATTACAACGTTTATCTTTTCCTGATCAGATAAATGCTCAGGAAATACTCTCTCGCAATTTTTGATGAAATCTAACGGATGGCACTCGTTATGTTTGTTGGCTGGATCGAAGCGTTCCTCACCTTCTAATAGCTTCGTAATCGGTGCGCCATTACAGACAACACCAGGCCTATCTTTAATTTTGCTCTCCAGATCGAAAATTTTGCCTTGAATTTTCGTACAATTTTGAACACATCCGGTTACTTTTTCAACTAAATTTCTTTCAGTGTCTAAAACTACCTTTTTCAATTGTGATATTCCGTGTTGACATTCGTTTACGATCTCAGTTTTAAGACCGAAAACTTTTTCGTCTACCTTAGTTTCAACCAGAGGTTCTACTTTTTCTTGGATGTTGAGAATTTCAACATCGAATCTACTGTTAATGTTACCAATTTCCTCCTGCATAGTATCCATATTTTTGTTAATGGTATCAATTTCAAATTTCAGAGTATTTACCACAGAACTTAAATTTCCCACCTTTTGTTCTACTTGTTCTATTTGTTTACTAATTTTAATTCCCTGTCCTTCGACCTGTGCTTTAATCTGATCACTTTGGGTTTTGAGCTGCTCGTCAACGTGTGTTTTTAGCTGTTCATTCTGTATTTTGAGCTGATTAACCTGATTACCGACTTGTTTTTGAAGCTGATCACTCTGTGTTTTTAGTTGCTCAGTCTGTCCTGCAATTTGTCTGGTTAATTGTTCAAATAAGTCGTTCATGCTTAAAATTTTTACACTGTTTTGTTCTACGTAATCCGTGTGTTCCGATTCTACTTCAGAAATTTCTTTCGGTTCTTTCTTCATCTGTGGTGAATCAAACATGTCAGTGGATTCGTTCACGTACCCACTATCATCTATAAAGTCACCCTCTACTTCCTGTTTGGTCCCTTGCTGTGTTCGAGACGATCTCGACATTTCAATCTGTTCGTTGACGTGTTCATGGTATTGTATGTACGCCAATTGTCTTCCGCTAACGCCATCTGTTATCTGGCCGCGTAAACACCGGCTACTGCCAGCCGCATTCTCCATTTCGCTCGGCACGTCTACCGTGTCCACTTTCCTGTCCATATTGAATTCCAACTACACCTCACTACTATACTTGATGCACCCTGCAATTTACTTTGCTAAATATTTTTGCTATTCGTGCCACTGAACATCCACTGTTCGGTCTTTACGTTAATTTGTAACCGACAACACTGGATGTCCTGTCACCGGGAAGCCACTTGTAACGCTACCGCCCTGTCGGACGTGTGTTAGCTCTATAAAGCCTGTACTGTAAGAAGTTCACGGGCTTCACCTTATAAACAAGGATTTAGTACATAAGTTGACCGCGTGTACCTAATGGAAGCAAGATCGGACCTATACTCAGTAACTAACTACAGTGATGCAGTCAAACAAATGTAAAGTACAAATACGCGTTCGCATGGACAAGAAGTACACACAGTAGATACTACCAATGATTAATAATACGGTCGCCAGCCTAATTAGGCATTGAGTGAGTTTTTCCTTGTACAAGTGGGTGCATGTACAAGCATGACAACACGTAGTAATGTTGCGTTTTATGGCAAAATTTGGAACCAGAAAGAATCTACTGAACTAAGGTTTTCTTCTTTTGTACTAATTTGGACGAGCTAAAATTACACAACACCACACAGCAATGATTACTACGAACTGCATTTTGTATATTGATCAGACTGAAATCGGGCATAGATTACCCTAGAATTAGCAATTTTGAAAGCATACATACAATGTCACTATTAAAATTGGAAAAAACACTAATACACTTCGGTTTAATATAGAACTTAACTTTGCTGTTCAAATCTGATCAGTACACTTCAAGATGTGAAAGAATGAGCAAGAGAAGGGGGGGGGGGGGCTGAAACTGTTATGGTCGTTATACTGAGACTATTAAGTCCTGAAGGTAATTTAACACTCAAAATTATCAATCGATGGATAACTGCTCTTTTCTCTTATTTCTGAATTATTTAATTGTCATTATTTCTGTCTCACATTAATTAAACAACATTGCTAACTCACTTCAAAAAACTCACTTCCAATATAGACATACTTTTGTTCTTTATCAACATTTGCAATAACACTCTGATATTTAAACCTCTTTATAGCATAGCTTTGTCTGCTGATAATTCTCGTTAATACTATCTTTAAACTTTCAGTTCAGGATACTCGGGTTGCACAATAGGTGGTAAGGACCCTGTCTAGGTCAGTGATAAGCATGATTAATTGTTAGGGCAATTCTGGTAAAAGTCACGTTATTATTGAACAGTTAGAAACAGTTTCGACACTGGTCCACACAGATACACTTCTAAAGATGAAATAAATGTTTGACCTGTGCACGTCGGTGCGGCGGTTGGCGGGCAGCGAGATAGCGGGCAGCACAGCACACATACAAGCACGGCTAAGGCTCTCACTGCATCGGCACTTTCCTTCTCCTTAGCGTCGTAATCTTTCCAATTTTGTGCCTAAGAATATAGCCACGCCATGTAGTCGTCGGAATCGGCCCATCCGAGGCTCAATGGAATCCACTTTTCCTAGATAGCCTCCTCGGTACCGTACATGTTCCTCTGACCGATGCCCAACTCCGACTGTGACACTGAGCCCGTTGTGCCGAACCGCGCCATTTTGCATTTTCCCGCGCTCGCCTACCTCCACCTTTTCCCGCTCCCCTACAGGTAGGGTATTCACCACAGGTTTTCTACTACACATATCCTAATGCATTACCTACGTATGGACCAAGTGTATAAATTACAATTTTCACATCTTACAATAGTTTTTACATTAAGTACACTTTCTTTTGATTATCAAATTGCTTGAAATCTAACATAAATAATAACATTCATTTCAAAAGTTGCTTACAGTTTCTTTAACATGACACGAAAAGAAAAAGAAATTCAAAACATTGCTTACATTAATTTATCTAAATTCATAAAGAAAAAAAAATATTATATGTACAGTTGTCCTTACAAGTTGTGTAGAGAGTTTGCAGCTAGTCGGGCCGAAATTCACGACGAACAAAGGTGCGGGAGACCGTCAATTTCTAAGGAGACAGTGTTGAAGGTTGAGCAAAGCATGCGTGAAGATCGGCAGATCACCCTGGACGATCTTTGCACGTTGATTCCTGAGGTTTCCCGAAGCACCACTCACAGATTTTTAACGGAAACGTTGAACTACCGGAAAGTGTGCGCGAGATGGGTGCCACGCATGCTGACTGAGGACGACGTGCAGCAACGAGTTGATGCTTCCCGCGCATTTATTCACCGTCTTGCGCCCGAACAGGACAACTTTCTCGATACAATTGCCACGGGTGACGAAACCTGGGCATACCACTTTACACCAGTGACCAAGCAACAGTCACGCCAGTGGCGGCACCCTTCTTCGCCACAGATGCGGAAATCCATACAAAGACAGTCTGCTGATAAAGTCGAGACAACCGCTTTTTGGGATCGGTATTGTTCGTCGACTCTATGCCCTCTGGGACCACAATTAACGCTACAGGTACTGTGAGGATCTGAAGAACTCAAACGGGCGATTCAGAACCGGAGAAGAGGAATGTTGAGCAAGAGCGTACACATTCTCCATGACAACGCTCGCCCACACATCGCTCGGCAAACCGTTGCTCTCCTGCAACAGTTTCAGTGGAACATAATCACCCACTCACCCTATAGTCCTGACTTGGCACCCAGTGACTATCACCAATTCTCTAGGTTAAAAGAACATTTGGGCGGAAAACTATTCAGCTCCGACAACGAGGTGAAAGAAGAGGTTCATAACTTTCTGAACAGCATGGCGGCGAGCTGGTATGACATGGGCATACAAAAACTGCCACAGCGTCTACAAAAATGCATCGACAGAAATGGTGATTACGTAGAAAAATAGCTAAATTTTCAACCGGTAAACTGATGTAAACCATTGTAGAAATAAACAGGTCTATGTACTTACAAAACAATAGGAGACCTTACTTTTGGGATTACCCTCGTATATATATATAGTGGTCCCTTGGTAGTGACCGGGCCAAATATCTCACGAAATAAGCGTCAAACGAAAAAACTACAAAGAACGAAACTTGTCTACCTTAAAGTGGGAAACCAGATAGCGCTGTGGTTGGGCCTCTAGATGGCGCTGCCATAGGTCAAACGAATATCAACTTCGTTTTTTTAAAATAGGAACCCCCATTTATATTACATATTCGTGTATTACGTAAAGAAATATGAATGTTTTAGTTGGACCACTTTTTTCGCTTTCTGATAGATGGCGCTCTAATAGTCACAAACGTATAAATGCGTGGTATCACGTAACATTCCGCCAGTGCGGACGGTATTAGCTTCGTGATACATTACACGCGTTAAAACGAACAGTTTACCAATTGCGGAAAAGGTCGATATCGTGTTGATGTATGGCTATTGTGATCAATATGCCAAACGGGCGTGGGCTATGTATGCTGCTCGACATCATCCAAGTGTCCGGACAGTTCGCCAGATAGTTACGTTATTTAAGGAAACAGGAAGTGTACGGCCACATGTGAAACGTCAACCACGGCCTGCAACAAATGATGATGCCCAAGTAGGCGCTTTAAGTGCTGTCGCGGCTAATCCGCGCACCAGTAGCAGACAAATTGCGCGAAAATCGGGAATCTCAAAAACGTCGGTGTTGAGAATGCTACAAAAATGTTTCAAATGGCTCTGAGCAGTATGTGACTTAACTTCTGAGATCATCAGTCCCCTAGAACTTAGAACTACTTAAACCTAACCAATCTAAGGACATCACACACACCCATGCCCGAGGCAGAATTCGAACCTGCGACCGTAGCGGTCGCGTGGCACCAAATTGTAGCCGCTAGAACCACTCGGCTACTCCGGCCGGCGAGAATGCTACATCAACATCGATTGCACCTGTACCAAATTTCTGTGCACCAGGAATTGTATGGCGACGACTTTGAACGTCGTGTACAGTTCTGCGACTAGGCACAAGAGAAATTACAGGACGATGACAGATTTTTTGCACGCGTTCTATTTAGTGACGAAGCATCATTCGCCAACAGCGGTAACGTAAACCGGCGTATATGCACAATTGAGCAACGGAAAATCCATGATGCCTGCGACAAGTGGAACATCAGCGACCTTGGCGGGTTAAAGTATAGTGCGGCATTATGGGACGAAGGATAATTGGCCCCATTTTATCGATGGCAGTCTAAATGGTGCAATGCATGCAGATTTCCTACGTAATGTTCTACCGATGTTATTACAAGATGTTTCAGTGCATGACGGAATGGCGATGTACTTCCAGCATGATGGATGTCCGGTACATGGCTCGCGTGCGGTTGAAGCGGTATTGAATAGCACATTTCATGACAGGTGGATTAGTCGTCGAAGCACCATACCATGGCCCGCACGTTCACCGGTTCTGACGTCCCCGGATTTCTTTCTGTGGGGAAAGTTGAAGGATATTTGCTATCGTGATCCACCGACAACGCCTGACATCATACGTCAGCGCATTGTAAATGCATGTGCGAGCATTACGGAAGGTGAACTACTCTGTTGAGAGGAATGTCGTTACACGTATTGCCAAATGCATTGAGGTTGACGGACATCATTTTGAGCATTTTTTGCACTAATGTGGTATTTGCAGGTAATCACGCAGTAACAGCATGCGTTCTCAGAAATGATAAGTTCACAAATGTACATGTATCACATTGGAACAACCGCCAAAAATTTTCAAATGTACCTACGTTCTGTATTTTAATTTAAAAAGAACCTACCTGTAACCAACTGTTCGTCTAAAATTGTGAGCCATATGTTTGTGACTATTACAGCGCCATCTATCACACAGCGAAAAAAGTGGTCCAACTAAATCATTCATATTTCTATACGTACTACACGAATATGTAATAAAAAAATGGGGGCTCCTATTTTAAAAAAAACGCAGTTGATATCCGTTTGACCTATGGCAGCGCCATCTAGCGGACCAACCATAGCGCCATCTGGTTTTCCCCTTCAATCTAGACAAGTTTCGTTCTTTGCAGTTTTTTCTGTGACGCTTATTTCGTGAGATATTTGGCACGGTCACGATCAATGCACCACTATGTGTGGCTCTCTCTCTCTCTCTCTCTCTCTCTCTCTCTCTGTGTGTGTGTGTGTGTGTGTGTGTGTGTGTGTGTGTGTGTGTGTGAATCGGGAAGATATGCAAAAAATTTAATTTGTTATTCTACAAGTAAAATTAAAGAGAGAAATTCATATAAGCATAGGTCTGCAAATTTTAGTTACAGAGTTACAGCTAGTAAAAGATTTTGCCTGAAATTTGACAACTTCGCTAACATGAATCCATCCCAAAACCGTACGAGGTTAAAGTAAAGCACGATTTCCCTTTATTTTGTTGTTATTGACCTGGTGAATCTAATAAAGATGACACAGACGTGTATTTGCAGTAGCTTTCCACAACATCCAGAGAAGCAAAGAGTATTACAGACGTAAATTTCTTTACTTTCCATTAAGAATGTAGAAACGTTTATGTCACTGTTGGCAACCGTTATTCAGTTGTTTCAGTCGTTTACTAACCTTGAAACGAGTTAGTTTTCTGTACTGTTCAGTGAAAGAACATCATAACAACAGTGTATTTAAGTGAAACCACATATTATTTATGAAATAGGGATGCCTTTCAAATTCCCGACAGAGGAGTGCTACGGCTGCAGTGAACGAATATCGTGTACGTTATAATGTTCTGCACGGCACATGGTAACTTCGTCATTGTATATAAGATCATAAATTGATTCGCACAGTACTCCATGTTTCCTTTTGTTTTCTTACAAATCGTCTCTCAGTCTTCATAGTTAAAGTCTTGTATGAACACTTGTATATATATTCGGGATTTGTTGAATTTTACACATGATTACAACGAGTGCTGTTTCAAAAACTGAAGCAAAGTATTAAGACTTACAAAGTTTAGTGGAGACCCATGTAAATGATACAATTTCTTTCATACTTCCAGAAACTTATCTAATTGAATTTCTTGTCACGCATTTTAGAGATTTGTTTAAATAATCGGCTGTAGAAAGGCTACTGAGGACCATTTAGAGTTACCATATATGCTCACAACCTTAACAATAGTGGCACACCTTTCAAAACATTATTGACTCTGAGTAGATATAAGCACATAGTGTTTGTAAGTAATATCGTAAGGTTCAATGGTTTCCAACATCTGCATAATAAGTGTGTCACCATATCGGCAAAAGTTCCTGGTAATTAGCTGGATAAAACACCGTAATTTTTTACTTTCAAATCCAACATATACTAAAACATCTTCAGTTGTCGCTTTATTAAATCATCACATCGCGAATATTTCTTTTCACTTTTTGAAAATTTTGCACTCTTTTCCTCTCTGTACTCTAAAATTAAACGTAACATTTCTCGCTCTGACAACTGTAATTAGTTTATTGTCAATCGAGAATCCTAGCAGGCAGCTGACGTTATTAGAAAGTGCTGATGGAAGCGGAGTGGCCAAACAAGGGTTGCTACTGTGTTGTTTAACCCCACAGTACCATAGTACAGTAACGCCTTCATTTAGCTGTGTGAAGGGCCTTTCATCAAAGTAGTCATTACAGACTACTGATGAAAATAATGTGATAACAACATTTGAATCATAAAACGTATGAACGACCTGAACCATTTCGTGCTTTGTCGTGTTGTCACGAACAATGTCCAGTAAGAATGATTCCCACGGGCTGTGAAGAGTCTCACGCTTTCCTGTGGCCAGGGAAGTGGCCAACGTCCAGTAAAGATGTAGTTTTTGCTGTGTATCTAGCAAATCTTATAGCCTACCTTTCACTGACCTAGGATTATTACTGTAAGAGAAGACGCCAAGTTAGTACAATTTAAAGAACTTTGCCATCTATTTCGATGTTTTAAGATCCAACAGTGATCCTCACGCGGACTGCAGTGTCAGTACAAATCAGGCTTGCTTCAGTTCCTTCAAAGTTTCCATCAAGAGATTCTTTTACAGTATGTTCTTGCGTTTTTGTTTCATTACGATCGCAAGCAGTTTGATTGGACTTAAACTGTAATGATGGAAGGTAGCCGTATGATGGAAAAACCATTTCTCAATTAAAATATCGTTCATAGTGAGAGGTGTCCTCTACCAAAACTACGGTTCCGTAAAGGACGCAAATGACATAGTAAATGGTAGGATTACGGTCGCATTGGTAGTACTGGTAAGGAAAGAAACATAAATCAACGTGTGAGAGAGAAACAGGGAACCGACGACTTCTCTATACTTTTCGTTTGTTTGTTTGCACATAATTAGAACCGCAGATCGTTCATTGTTAATCCACTGTTTATTTTATATCCTTAAAAATATAAATTGCATTTTACACAAATTAAAATCAGTTGATGGCGTAACTTCAGCGCTTTTATGTACCAAACAAATTACTTTTGATGTAAGTACAATTTACATGCAACAAGCTAATAAAATCTATATTAATATTGTAGTTATTTGGTACATCAAAGGCAAGAGTTTCCTGTTATTACTGATAAGTGTAAAACTAGTTTGTGAATAACAGAAACATTTTTTATGCCAGCGCGACGAAGTAGTGAAGCGATGTCCTATATCTTTCTGTATTGCATTTTTTTAAAGTATATTTTTTGATGTAATTGAGTTTTCTAGAACTATATCATAACTCTTTTTGTTTTAAATTTTTGCTATAACATCACTACGTTTCACGCGGCAAATCGACGATTTTTCGGACCAAACCTGAACCAAACTTTGACAGTTCCGATCATGAAACAAATGCTGTACATTTTTAAATAACTAGGGGTAACTGAGCAGAATAAATGGTTCTGTAGGTTGCATGGCACTTGGTATATTTTCACTCAGTTTGTAGACGGTTCACAGATTCCGATTTCTAGGAGGATTTAGTAAGACACTGATGGCATACAAATGCAGGGATCGGAATGAGGCAACGTCCGACAGGTATGAAACACACTTAACGTACAAGTAACACAGTTACGACTTTAACTGACCAAAGCTAATAGGAAAACTACCATAGTCTGCACTTACGTAAGATAGTCTGCAGAAACCTATAGTAGTTTTACAACTCTGTTCATAATAATAACACAATCACATTTCCTATTTTCTGCTGTTACCACTTGTTGACATATTATATCATTGATATTGAGTTTTTCGAGACCATGAAGACATGCGTTCGTAGCAGAAAGCAAGGAAGACAACCGAATTTCTTTGAAAATGTGGGACCTATGTGGGTGTGTCCATACACCTGATCGGCCTTCACAGGTTTTTTTCCCTACCAAATGAATTATATTAAATCAACTGAAATGGGTTTTGCGTAAGGCTCACTATGTCAGCTCTTTCTTCGAAAAGCGCTTTTATACTGCAATTTTTCTGATTGTCTATAGCCAGCCATGACATGTGGATTGAAAGTCTCTGTGCCATCTGGTCGGACAATGGTGCTTCTGTATTGAATTTTGCGGCCTGGCTAGCCAATGGCCTAGTCCAGAAACTTCTGGTACCGTTCTCGTACTTTGCATTCAGTGGAACCTAGACACTGTTTCGTGTAACTCATTACAGCACCAAAACTATTAACAAAACACTTGAAGAACTATTGTGTCGATGTTTCATTAAGGTTTTCTTCCTTCACAGATATCAAGTTCTCATCGTTTAGAACCCCTCGTACGAAATCTGTCTTCAGGTGGCTTTTCATCAGCACGAATTTCCTCGATTAATAGCCTTAATAATGATAGATTGCTACTGCTTGCAAAGGCTAAGATTAAACAAAAAAATTACAGTTCATTTCAAAACAAATTTCAATCTCTACCAGAGTTTCGGGAACATTCTCATAAAATATGATAATGCGGAACAATTTCTTTCACAGATCGTTGTTAGAAAGCGTAAAAAAACTACACTCCTATCAGATTCTCCCTTGTAAAACATTATGTTTCATTACTGTCGCGCGAGTCAAGTTTTTCAATACTAGTTGTAAATAAATATCCATTGATGTTATGGAAGTTGTGATCAACAAATAATAAATCATAATGTTTCTTAAACTCCTTACGTTTTGAGGAAGTGGTCCTTGGAAAATTAGGATTGTTCAGCTCCTTATCAATTTCTTTCGAAATAAAAAAGGAAATGCTGGAGAAGAGTAGGAGTAAGTAATGTTCGAACTGAATTTGTCAAAGAGGATACTATTTGGAACATCAGTGCAGTTGAAGGCGGCCTAGTTGACTGATTGAGCAGATATTTTACAAACTGCTTTTCGTAAGTATAGAGGAACAGAAAAAGATGCATAAATGTGTCTATAGCTAAAGACCACTCTGCTGCACACTTTTAACGTGCATGTTGACAACAGTCTGCAGCTGGAAAAACTAGAGATAATTCCAGTTATTGCTAGTGTTAACCATCGCCAGTGTTTCCTGTTCGACGTTAATGCTTTGAAAGATGCAAGTCAGCATACAGTACTAAGTTAACGATAGATACTGTGGCTTATTGGAAATATTTTGTGACATGGTTAAGTGTTTTTACTATATAGAACATGGTATACCCCTAAAAGTTAAAGAATCATTCAATAGTAGACAGATAATATTCCAGGTTTTTGTCCATACAGATGACAAAGAATGTTTATCAGTTTAATTCAATAAAATATCATCACACAATCAGTACTTGAAGCATAAAGACATAGTGTAACACTAGATTCGCCATTGAGTCCTCTTTGATTCTGACATACATTCCATTCCACGTACACGTTCTGAAGATGCACATTTTGTCCATTTTCCAAGAATAAAGGGAATAAAAGAGCATTAGTACCGCGTTTGCTATGACAGCATGTTATAAAATAGTCGGAAACTTCAACAGCTGAATTATAATAGGTGATTTCTCATTTAATTTTGACAAGACGCGGTATATACAATTCCGTATTTCTCATACAACTATACGGCTTATACAAACGTTCTTCTCAATCAGTAAAATACGCCATGTAAAAAGTAGTACCTTTTTGGAAGTGAAAGAAATACATAATTTTGTATTGTGTTGTATTGTATGATAACCGGGGACCTAGAAACGACGGAGAGGCTCCGTCCCCGCCGCAGCCGCAGTGGTCCACAACCCCATGACGACTACCGCAGTCCACTTCAACCCTCCGTCGCCCCACACCAAATCCAGGGTTATGGCGCGGTTCGTTCCCCGGTGGATATCCCGTCCCACCCCCAGGGAATGTCCTACACCAGACGAGTGTAACCCCTGTGTTTGCGTGGTAGAGTAATTGTGGTTTACGCGTACGTGGAGAACTTGTTTGCGCAGCAATCGCCGACATAGTGTAACTGAGGCAGAATAAGGGGAACCAGCCCGCATTCGCCGAGGCAGATGGAAAACGGCCGAGAAACCGTCCACGGACTGGCTGGGTCACCGAACCTCGACTACAGAGCTTTAGTTCGAATATCTAATGACCAGAATGAATACAGAGCCGTAGGTCAGCTACATATGCAGTAGTATGCTACGGGTAAATTAAAAATGCGAAAAAAGTTTATTTTGCGCAGCACGATTCACGGCAGAGGTAGAGAGTATGGTCCCATTTTTTAGGTAAGCAGCGCTGTGGAGCCGCGCCGGCGTGGGCGCCTTGCCACGGTTCGCGCGGCTCCTCCCGTCGGAGGTTCAAGTCCTCCCTCGGACATGGATGTGTGTGTGTGTGTGTGTGTGTGTGTGTGTGTGTTGTCCTTAGCGTAAGTAAGTTTAAGTTAGATTAAGTAGTGTGTAAGCCTAGGGACCGATGACCTTAGCAGTTTGATCCCACAGGAACTTACCACAATTTTAGGTAAACTGAACTTAACGGTACCATATCTTCTGAATGTAAGATCATCTTAGAACGATTAGATTTGATGTTAATTATAGAACATCCAGCCGATATCTCTTCAAGAAACATTGTGTTTTGACTATTACTTTCTGTTACAATAGTCGTTATGTTCTTTGTTATTACAAATATTTCTACATATGTGTTGTCTATTCTTTCAAAAGTGTGCGAAAGAGCGGAAACCACATGTACAGTTAAGGCGAGGACGACATATTCATCACTTCAGTGCGGATGCACACCTTGATCGAACTATTACAGGAATCGGCGAAATGCCGCGAATAATTACTATAGTGGGCAAGGGCATGTATGGATAAGCTGAAAATGTGGGTCTGGTGGCACGCGTTCAAGGGTCGTCCGTGCAGCTGCGATGACCTCTGTGTCGGGATGGTAAAGTGATCAGTGCGTCTGCCTAGTAAAGAGGAGCCCTGGGTTCGAATCTTGGTACAGTACAAATTTTCAGCTTTAACCTTTGATTTAAATCAGTGCCCACTGGCATCTGATGTAATCAATTCCTTTGTGTCTTGATTGACCAAAAAAACTACGCAAAGCATCAATATATTGAACCAGAGAAGACGACCTCTGGGAAAACTTCTCTGTGTGCAAATTTTACATTAACCCGTCATAGTGAGGATCACCAAACAGTAATTGCCTGTAAGCAAAGCTTTAATAGTGCATGAATCAAAAAAGTTTATGCATTCATTTCTCAAGGAAGACAACACTTCTGCTGCAGATATAAATATAACTTGAACCTAAATGATCTATTAGGTTTTCCCATAATCTTAATGAAGACAACACCGAGTATGAAGACGCCAATAATATATTCTCCTTAACAGTTACAACAGTCTGCCAACGCCATGTTTTCGATTCCTCGACTGTGGAAATCACGAGGTTTTGAGACGAAGAACTCGTCGAGCCACGTTCGGAGCGCATTTACATCCAGAAAGTAAGTTCCTAAAGGCGGCTCGATAGAGAGCGGAAAAAGTGAAAATCTCTGGGCGCAAGATTAGGTGAACAAGGTGGGTGCGGATGACTTCCCAACCAAACTCCTGTGAAGTGTCCTGTGTCAGTCTAGCAGAATGTGGGTGGGCGTCAGGGTAGAGTAGCATCACTTCCCGCAATCTTCCTGGCCGCTGTTCTTGAAATGCGTATACAGTTCGTTTCAGTTGACAATAAACGCCGGCAGTGATGACCACAACTCGGGGAAGACATTCGCAGTATACCACATCGTCACTGTTCTCCCATATGCATGACATTTTCTTTTAAGGATGCGTGCAGGACTTTGTACCGGGACTTGCTGCTTTCCTTGAGCTCAATCATTCCTTTCTTTATCTTATTTAGGCATAAAGACACCGTTTGTCGTCACCAGTAACTACACAGGATAGGAATGGCCCGTGCTGTTCACTACCCAACTGATGGCGAGCCAGTAGAGAAGGACATATGTCCACCCGCTGATTTTTCTGATTTTGGCGCATAGCGTGCTGTACACATATATCAGATTTTTGATCCTTCCTCGTTGCATGGAAACGTCACGCGAGGGTGCAATGACCACAGTTCATCACATTTGCCAGTTTTCGAGGTGGATCATTGTGGACTAATGCGTTTAAGCGATTTCCACTAATCCCCGAATGACTTCCTCAACTTAGAGTCACTGGTGTCAAAACGATCCTCCTTGAAATTAGAAAAGCATTTGTTTGCCCTGCTCGGTCCGATAACATTATGCCCGTCCACAGAGAAAATGTTTCTGGCTGCCTACGCCGCTGTAGCTCCTCTATTGCCTTCAAACAGAATAATAGGTCAGAAATGTTCCGATTTCTCCATTTTATAGCGTCCACAGATTCATTCACTATCTCCAAATAACAAAATCACATTATGTAAACTCAAATAGCAACAGTGAGCGACAAATAGAAAATGGCAATCGATAAATAAACCCGTAGCAACAGGAATACCAACATGCAAAACAAAAACACTACGTACTTACGCAACAATCTACAAATTATTATCTGCATATCACGTTAGTTCAATGTTTCGTGTTTAATAATTTGTGTTACACAAAAATAACAGATCGTATTCAGTTTCTCAAGTTCTTCCAAAGAAAACATTTTAAGAAATTAATTGAATAACTTAAGAATTAACATTAGAAATATTGTTTTTATAAATAGTGGGAGATATGATTACTTGAATGAAAATTCCTGAAGAAGTACTGAAACACATCACTTTAAAAAGCCTCGAGCCACAGCACCGTAGAGCGTCGCTAAGGGACAGAAAAGTAAACGGCGAAGCCGTTCCCCATTTCATCGGTCGCTTATGTCATTTGGTTTTGGCGCTTCTAACGGAGTGCTACAACAAAAGTGACGCGAGGGTTTCATTGCATACCAGGACTGCAGATATTTACCTAAAAATACAGTAAATTAATTGCGTAACTTTATTTTTATTGGTGATAGGTAAATCTTCATGACTATGCTATTTTGTTCCAAAGACAATGGATGAGGCGTCAACTACCGTATGCTTATTATTAGCGTCTCCATGTAACACTATCAACTGATTCTATAGGTTGATATGTTTCACATATTGAATAAAATTTTATTGTTCGTGTTCCATTTTAATGTTGCAAAAGAGTATTTATTTGGAAATTCTGTAATTAATACTGCCATAGAGATGTTTCTCTACCTGTTACTGTATTAAGAACAGTAAGGTTAAATATAGACAGGAAACGTTATGTAACTGTAAGTAGCAAAAACAAAGTGGAAGTGCCTGTGCATTAGACAAACAAGAAGGTATTAAAGGAAATAAAGGGAACGAGCCGGCTGATTTCGCATCAAACTACACTAAGTCCAGCAAGTAGCATAAAGTGAACACGTTTGAGGGGAAGCCTGCGTGCACTTGCGAAATAGTCAGCACGATAAATGTATTTGTTCGGAATAGCCTCAAACGTCATAGCATGAGGAAGTATGTAAGACATACTTGGTACGAGCGTAAGTCAGTTACCATCAGCAAAGTAGTTATGAAATTTTGTTGTAATCAAATAGGAAACTTACGAGAACGTCATTTTTCGTCATAGTCTCCTTGCGTTTCAGCGCACTTGGTCCATCGTTGTACAAGCTTCCTGATGCCCTCACAAAAAACGGTTCTCGGTTCAGCTGCGAGCCAGGAGTGCACCGTTTCTTTCTTCGTCCGAGGCAAATCGACAGCCCCTTAATGCCTTTTTGAGTGGACCAAACAAGTGATAGTCAGAAGGGGTAAGATCGGAACTATATGGGGGATGATCTAGTACTTCAAATTTTAGTTTCTGGAGCGTTTTAGCAGTGTGGGAAGCAGTATGCGGATGGGCATTGCCGTGGAACAATACAACTTTTTTTGAAAGCAGTCCTCGGCGTTTGCTTCGAATTGCAGAGTTTAGCCTGGCAGTAAGCATCTCACTGTAACGTACACTTTTTATTGTTGTACCCTTTCCCCATAGTGTTCCAGTAGTGGATCTTGTGCGTCCCAAAAACCGTAAGCATCAGTTTTCCTGTGGGCAGTTGTGTCTTGAAATTTTCCTTGCACAGCAAATTTGGTTGTTTCCATATTCTGCCGTTTCTTCTCCGTCTCGTAATGATGGATCCATGTTTCGTCACCAGTAATGATTCTGTCTAAGAAGTTGTACCCTTCCTTACCATAGCGATCCAAATGTTTTTTGCAGATGTCCAAGCGCGTTTGTTTATTCAACTGTGTGAGGTGTTTTGAGACCCATCTTGCACAAACTTTATGAAACCCAAGTCCGTTAGGGTTGATGTCGTAGGCAGAACCGTGACTAATCTGCAGACGATGTGCCACTTCGTCAATAGTTAATCGTCTGTCTAAGAGAATCATTTCGCGTGAACGCTCAATGGTTTCTTCATTTGTGGCGGTAAACGGTCCTCCGGCTCATTCATCGTGCGTAAAACGTGTGCGACAATTTCGGAATTTTTCAACCCATTCTTAGACACTCCGTTGTGGCAAAACCCTTTTCCCGTACTGTATCGGGAGTCTTCGATGAATTTCGGCCCCTGATACGCCTTCCGACCACAAAAAACGGTTCACTGAACGCTGCTCTTCTTTGGTGCAAATAGACAGCGGAGCAGCAATGATTAACAGCACTGCAGCGTTAACGAAACTAACCTAGCAGCTTGAAAATTGCAAAGATATAACAACAAATAAACAAAGCATGCGCCATCAACGTAAAACGACATACTACCAAAATAAACAAAAATATAACTAAATTGTATATTTTAATTGACTTACCCTTGTAAAGTAGTAGACTCTATAACGGCAACAGCCTTGTACCTGCCTGGTGTGGTTCGTTTCTAGATGCACTGACAAGTTCTTCTGGTTATTGACTGAATAAACCACATGCGAATTTGATACATACGTGTGAATGCTGATACTGTCCTTCTTGACTTCCTGATTTCGTATCTCGATTATGTGCAATATAAAATCAGATATCGATTGTAAAGTCATCCAGAAAGGGTAAGATAATTCAGTGCAAATTTTGTTTATAGTGAATGTTTCAGAATTTTAAATGGATGATTTATGTTGAAAAGTAATTTCATTGCCAAGCACAGGTCTTACCCTCGTGGGAAGTTGAAACGCATCTATGAGCAAGCATTAGAAGCTGTTTCGTGACTGAGTAGTATAAATAGGTGCAGTGTTTAAAGTTGCCGTTAGGTGTGATTTCATCTCTGTAGATCCGCTCTGACGTTGCAGAAAGGCAATTTGGTGGTCAGATTAGCGCCAGGAAAATCATTATCTGAAGATTAAGTGTTCGAGGATTACGTGTTGATATGAGGAGGCCTCATTCGTGGTTTCTATATCTCATCGAAGTTGTTTGGTGAAAGTATTAGTGTAAAATAGGAATTCGTTTTGGTAAGACTGTTCACAATCCTTAGCAAGTGAGAATAGTGTTTTACCACTTGTAGAAAACTTTGCACCAGTGTAAAGAAACGCTGTTTAACCTAATGGTTGAAGTAAGCGTAAATCGGATCTAGAATATACAGCTTGCATACCTTTCACAGTTAACAAGAACAAAACTGTGTTGCGGAGTTTAGCCATACTACTCTCACTCTGTTCTGTCGAGAAAAAGTGTTACACCTTGAAATTATTTTATGGATCCAGTTGGTAGGCACTTTCGTTGATGCTTACTAGTGTCACTCCTGTTCATCGAATGCCTTATTTACACTTACATAATACGATCACGGTCAAGACTTCAAAAATGTAAGGAAATCTGGTCAGCTTTTGCCCATGATACTATTAGGATTACGGCTGTCTGTATCGTGACCAAATTAGACGTAAAGGACAATTGCACGTAAAACTTTTCGAGACAAGACTGTAAAAAAAGCCACGGTGCACAAAAACCATAGTAATGTTACTATAAAAGCGATTATTAATCTCTGACCTTATTCCGCTAGTATTTTGGTGTTGGTGTTGTTCATTGCTGCTCTGAATGATATCTGTGACCTTGAACAATATATCCACAACACCACATTTGTCTTCTCGACAATTCCTTGATATCATCGAGTGAATAGAAGTGGATTGCAGAAAATGGTGGGTACTTAACAACAGGTAACGTCATTCGAATATTGTCAGCCATATGGAGATGTGATTAATGTTTCAATATTGATGTTACTAATTTCTTTTTGGTGTCGTTCGGTAATAGAAAAAATTTTACTTCACATGCGTAGGTTGCCAGAGGAATGCTTATCACTTAATATCCGTTTGAATTCAGTAATATCGTCCTCCATAGCACTGCAACTTTGACGACACGAAAATAAATCTCTTCCTTGGACTCTCTTAAAACTTCTGTAATAAGAAAGTCAGCCGAGAGAATCTCACTTTTCAGGGCTTAACGCAGGAACTGTAGAAGGAGGAAGATTAAAAGGAAAAGACGTGCAGAATTACCTCAGAATTTCATTTGTGCTGTTTGGTACTTTTTTGTGGTATTCGTGATTTAATATTCTCCGTAGAAGGCTGTGAGATCCTATGTAATACGTTTACTGTAAGAAGTAACGTAATAGTTTTAATTACGTTACTGTACAGAAGGTCAGAGATAACTGTTTAAGGTCCTATAATGCTACACTCCAAATATTTGCACCTCCTCTCAGATAAAATGGTTTCATAATTCCCTGTCACGGTACAAATCATTACTAAATTAAGTTACACTTTCCTATTGTCTTCTAAATTTACACTGCCTGACAAAAGATTTGAGGATCTCGGTAGACACGGTCGGATGTCCGCGTAACTTAGTACATGTGCGCACCACTATCGGGTGTGTAAATAATTAGAGTTGCATTTCACGGATGGAACAGCTACCAGAGCGCATTAGTAATTTGCATGTTTCGTGCTGTTACCAGACTAGGTCGCGTGTAGGGAAACGAACGGCTTCAGATCTTGCGTGATCAGTGAGAAAGGGACAGAGATGCCGCGTATCGTTGTGGGACACGGTTATCAACGCCTGCCAGAGAAGGAAAGGAATCTCTTGGTGTGTTTCCATTTGGCTTGCTGGTTGAATAATGCAATCTCCAGGTTTGTAAGGCATCAGACGCGAAAGTGGCCTTATGTTGGACTGCATGGGAACGCGACGGCAGGCATACCTGTCGTTAGAGTTCTGGTCAACCATGCCTGACCAGCTCAAAGGAAGATAGCCTTAACGTGCACCATGTGTATCGCAAACTCTTCATTTGTGTGCCTGCTATCAGGGGACATGTAATGGGCTCCCTGCAACGTTCTGTCTCATCATGCGCCGTTTGTCTGCGACTTGAGTGGAGATGGACTAGGGAATTACCGTCCGAGGAGTAGGCAGTTGTTAATATCGCTATTCAAATGGTTGTGTTTAGAGGTGTTCAGTACCGAGAAGCATGAACTGCTGATGAAATGGGGTCACAATGTGTTCTGCAACGATTCCAGGTTCTGTGCTACCCCGGATGACCATTGTCGGGGAATATGAGGGCGGTCTTTGGAGAGGTCCCATTCTTCCACGTTTTAGAGGTGTTCGGCGCTATTACTGCTGGTAGGTGGTAGTGACTGAGAGAATGCTGACGGCACAGCGGGTACCTCGTGGACATCTTGCTTCCTCATGTGTTACATCTCATGTAACAGTGCCACTGGGTGATTGCTCAACAGGACAGTGGTCATCAGCATACGACACACGTCCCTATTAATCGTATGCATGATGTTGAGATATTCCTATGACCAGCAAGATATACAGATCGGTTCTCCATAAGGTAATTTTGATACGCCGAAGTTCACGTTTGGAAATTTCGCTATCGTGATAGAGTCGGTTTCGAAATTTATTGTTTCTTCAGCTTATTTGTTTTACAACGATAGGTAACATGTAATCTTAATTTCAGTCTCGTTTCATCACAACTAATTACCACATTAGTTGATAAGATCACGCGTTTCATTTATCTTCAATTTCGTATTCTTTTGTGGATACTTAACTCAGTATTTTCCAAGAGGTATGTAGAGCTTATCTGACTTATACATTACGTTTTCATTCGTTCTTCTGACGGGTTTGACACAATTATTTTGATCTTATTAAAGATTAGATGCTTTCATTTTCTAATCATCATCATCATATCATCAACAGCCAATTCAATCACTAAATGATGTGGCCTCTTCGAGTCGTGGACTCAGGTAGGCTTTCAGCAGTCTTCTCCAAGTGGGACGGTATTGGGCAGTTCTCTGCCAGCTGTTACCAGCGATTTTCTTGATGTCTTTGTCCCATCTGTCTGGTGGTCTTCCTCTAGGCCTCCGGTGCCCTCTCGGACTCCACTCCAGTACTAGCTTC
The DNA here is from genome assembly GCF_023864275.1 of Schistocerca cancellata. NCBI lineage: Eukaryota > Metazoa > Arthropoda > Insecta > Orthoptera > Acrididae > Schistocerca > Schistocerca cancellata. Next base: position 958,692,644 of record NC_064626.1, read on the forward strand.
GTCCATCTGTTGTCTTTTCTTCTTGCGACGTGGCCAGCCCACTGCCATTTCAAGGAACGTACTGTCTATAAGATGTCGTTAACCTTCGTCACAGACCGGATGTCATCTGCCCTTTTCCTGTCCTTTCTTGTATAGCCCAGCATTGATCTCTCCATGGATCTCTGTGCTGTCCTAAGTTTCCCTTTTGTAAATGAGTTCAGTGTCCATGTATCGCAGTCATCACAGGAAGAATGCATTAGTCAAATACAGATTTCTTCAGATTTACTGGCATTTTTGATCTAAATACTGTTGAATTCTTCCCAAATGCTTGCCAGCCAAGCTTGATGCGTCGACAGATTTCTGGCCTTATGTCTTCCTTCATATTTATTATCTGGCCGAGGTAGACATATTCACTGACCTCTTCTAACAGACTATCCTTGACTTTCACATCTCCAGCTGGGACCCATTTGTTGGACATTAATTTGGTTTTGGATATGTTCATGTTCAAGCCAACCAGCTGACATTCCGATGCAAGATCTGTAACTAAGTTTTGGAGCTCTGCGAAGTCTTTGACCAGTAAGGCAATATCAGCAGCAAATCTCAAATTGGTAAGCCTTCTTCTGTTAATTCTAATTCCCTTACCTTCCCAGGTCAGCTTCGACATAGCCATTTCCAATACAGCAGAGAATATTTTCTGCTAAACGTACCTTATTGGCAAGTAGATCTCCCTAGTCAGTTAATTAAGTCTGAGAATAATCTCTTCAATTTATTCTCGCTTTACAAATTATGAACTTCAGGCAACATCTCGATGTTACTACACTGACAATGCACAATGTAAAGTTAACGGAGAAAGCTCAAGGAGTGGAAATGGATCGATCGGTCAACGATTGGATATGGAATGGAGAGCTGAACTGTTTTACACGCAAGGGGCAGAAAATCGGATGCGAGAGAGATTAGGAAACGCTAAGTTAACTGTTTAGCACTTCAAAAGAAATCATTTTAACTCTTAAGACATTTGTCCTACTTCCAGAAAACACGGTCAGTGCCTTCATGGAAAAAAGTTTTCGATTGCACGTGGGACCGTGACTGTACCAAGGCGTGCAACTCTTCGCCCGAAGCAAATCGACGCCCACGGGTGTCTTTCTTCTGGGATCCAGAATTGCAGAAATCGTATGGGGAGATATCGGGGCTCTGTGGAAGGTATGTAAAGGGCCAGCCGGGGTGGCCGAGCGGCTCTAGGCGCTACAGTCTGGAACCGCGCGACCACTACGGTCGCAGGTTCGAGTCCTGCCTCGGGCATGGATGTGTGTGATGTCCTGAGATCAGTTAGGTTTAAGTAGTTGTAAGTTCTAAGGGACTGATGACCTCAGAAGTTAAGTCCCATAGTGCTCAGAGACATTTGAGACATATGTAACACCTTCCCAGCGAAATTTCTGAAACATACAAGCTGTCTCTGTTTCATTTGACTGTCCCTTATAATGTCGACCGAACAAGGGCCTTATAGGCTTCTAGAATGTTACAGCGTTGTCAATATTACAGTCAAGTTTCCGCGTGGGAAGGCAACTTTGATTCAGCGTTGAGCGCTTCGTTTGAGGAGAAGACTACCATTCAAATACAGGCCTAACATTCCATTCAGCATCGTAATAATCACCTTACAATATTCACTGACGGTTAAATGTAACACCCAGACTTTGAACTTATAATTGCCTTCAGAGAGTTGTGAACTCTTACTTTTCCTGCGCACTTCCTGAAACACCAATCTGCCACTTTTCTTTAGGCTGTCGTCTTGTTACCTCTTGAAACCAAGCTTCCTTGATTATTTTACCATACTTTAACATGATTACTTTCTTTACTACCATAACAAAATCTTACAATTTTTACTTATCTATTTATTTTGTTGCTAGTACATGTCTGAGATTTCTATCTGAAAACTGCCGCACATGGTAACATTTCGTTGTTAAATACAAGTATTTTTCGAATATTTTGTATTATTTTCAGAGAAGTAACGTTTCTCAGCTAATTCCATAACTGCCATGACAGCCCTACTTACTAAAATAAAATTTAACTCTATACTATACTGCCTACTTTCAAACCACAATCTAGCTGTTTACATTTTCCTTACATCAGAGGTTAAACATGTCTTCATGTCACAACAATAATAGTTGTTGTAACTACCTCCTGCATAGCGATTTTAAAATTTGTAAATGGACTCTACAATATTATTAAATAGATTAAATTCATTAGACCGTGACTAGGTTACAGAATCCAAATATCGTGATTCCAGAATTTTGTTAAGTTTCCACCGATCTGCAACGATTCTAAACTTTTGGACTAGTTTCATTTCGTGAAGCCGTAAGTATCGTACGCCTTCTCGCACACAGGTTGATTTCAAGACTGCAATACGGAAACACGGCGGACCACGTCGTGCGATCAGTCTCGTTGTGTGCTTGGCTGGATTCCTGCAACACATCGCAGAGGTGAGTCCCACGATCTACAGAAATTATAACAAACGCCTTTCACTACACCTCAAACAACACAATATATATTATGCCGCGATCTTCCATTGTATCTATTTATATAATTGGTTATTCATAGTTACCCGGATACTCTCCTGTTTCTACCACGAATCACACCTTTTCGTCTACTTTTTAACTTACACTGAAACAATTCGTCCCTTACGATGTTGTTTAGTGTTCCATCCACTACATCAGCTCCTTCATATCATTCAGCGCTCCGGTATCTCCGCAGAAATATCTGTCGTAAAGTATTTCTCCCATGTTGTTCTTGTAACAAAATGAATCATATGTAACATCCACGAGATACATTTTAGCTACAGTGCGACGAGAGGAAATTATGCCTCTAACAGTTATAAACATTATCTATTCGACATATGAAAAAACAGTGAAAACGATGATAAATATTAATTATTTATGTAATATTTTATCATGTATTTGGATATATCGATGTGTATCATACAAAGACAATGTTAATTGTAAATTCCTTTTATGATCTGCGCTTGTCTTCCTTTGTTTTTACCTTTTGTTGGTTGGCTTTTGTAGGTTCAGGACGTAAGACGTATATCAAACTGAGGTCTGGTAAGAAATTGTAATTATTTGTTAATTACTACTTGAGAATAGAGTTCATTATTATTATGAGTGAATAATTATTTCTAACTTTAATTCCTCTCTCAGTAAGCATTATCTGTGTTAATTATTTCTTTCCGCTGCAAGGAGCGCAGCCATTGATGATAGCGATTTGTATCGCGTGTTTGTCTGTGTTTTCCTTAGAAACAAATCAAATGTTTGCTTGATGAAGTCTAAATAGTGCACAATACGAAAGTATATTTTATAGCGTTTAATACGCATTTCAAATATTTACTTATTTGCTCTAACAATAGAAAGTCTCTATCAATTGTCTGCCGCCATCTTAATAATTATCTCAGCGGCAAATTCAAATTATGCAACTCTGCAGACATAAATGCCGAACGTAATACAAATGTGTAAAAATAAATGTGCACCGGTGGTCCCGAACTCATTTGAATGAAAATTGGTTCTTTAAAAACAGTGCTCATAGCACGATTGTTATAACAAACTTTTCTAGCTGATGTATGGAGCCGAAATTAATTACGCACGAGTTGCGAAGAATATTGTTTCAGGTAACATACGTCAGCTTTGTGCGCGGCTGATATTCGGTGGTTTTAATGATCGTTTTGCTGAAGATAACTGTTTCCATCATAATCAATAGTTGTATAGAATCTGTTGTATGGACTGTGATTTAGTGACACTTAAACAACTTACAGACAACACTTTAACATGACGTTAACTTGGAGTTCTTTAGCAACTTTACCAAATCTTTAGCCGGGAGAAAAATTATTTAGTAATTAATGTAATAAAATAAGATTATCATTTCCATTTACAAATTAGTTAAATACCAAACCACTGAATAACACAGCGAACGCCACACATACTACTCAAGTATAGGTAATACTTCAGTGGAAGACTTTCCCTCAAACTACGTTAAGATCTCACAGACTCTAATCCTTTTGAACCTACAGTTCAGTCTTCCTCCCAGTCTTGTTGTACACGAAGCTATTTCTTCCTTCGAATGTCCGCCTGCTTAGCTGGGGGGGGGGGGGGGGTTACGTGCCGGCCTCCCATGCAAGCGGGCCCGGGTTCGATTCTGCTGGAGGACTGGGTATCGTGTTGTCTTCATCATTTCATCCTTATCGCAGGAACGCGAGTCGCCCAATGTGGCGTTGAATGAAATAAGACTTGCACTTGGCGGCCGAACTTCCCCGAATAGGGGCCTCCCGGCCAAGAATGCCACACGCTCGTTTTCCTTCGAATTTCTTCTTTGCCTAATAACTTCATTTTTTCTGAGTGTCGTCAGCGAACCAGTACTGAGCTCTCTTCCTCCTAATTACCAGCTATAGGGACCACATTCCTACAGTATTAAGAACAGATATTTCGTAGAACTGGTCCAGTACGCATTTGTAAATCTCAGTAGTGTAACCTCTGCATTCGCTTTAAGTTTTTACAGGTTTAACTATGCACCCCAAGTTCACATTACCTGATACGGAGTCAAATATTGATGCACCATACAGACTAAATCTGATTCTGTCTAGAGCTAAATATACACTCCTGGAAATTGAAATAAGAACACCGTGAATTCATTGTCCCAGGAAGGGGAAACTTTATTGACACATTCCTGGGGTCAGATACATCACATGATCACACTGACAGAACCACAGGCACATAGACACAGGCCACAGAGCATGCACAATGTCGGCACTAGTACAGTGTATATCCACCTTTCGCAGCAATGCAGGCTGCTATTCTCCCATGGAGACGATCGTAGAGATGCTGGATGTAGTCCTGTGGAATGGCTTGCCATGCCATTTCCACCTGGCGCCTCAGTTGGACCAGCGTTCGTGCTGGACGTGCAGACCGCGTGAGACGACGCTTCATCCAGTCCCAAACATGCTCAATGGGGGACAGATCTGGAGATCTTGCTGGCCAGGGTAGTTGACTTACACCTTCTAGAGCACGTTGGGTGGCACGGGATACATGCGGACGTGCATTGTCCTGTTGGAACAGCAAGTTCCCTTGCCGGTCTAGGAATGGTAGAACGATGGGTTCGATGACGGTTTGGATGTACCGTGCACTATTCAGTGTCCCCTCGACGATCACCAGTGGTGTACGGCCAGTGTAGGAGATCGCTCCCCACACCATGATGCCGGGTATTGGCCCTGTGTGCCTCGGTCGTATGCAGTCCTGATTTTGGCGCTCACCTGCACGGCGCCAAACACGCATACGACCATCATTGGCACCAAGGCAGAAGCGACTCTCATCGCTGAAGACGACACGTCTCCATTCGTCCCTCCATTCACACCTGTCGCGACACCACTGGAGGCGGGCTGCACGATGTTGGGGCGTGAGCGGAAGACGGCCTAACGGTGTGCGGGACAGTAGCCCAGCTTCATGGAGACGGTTGCGAATGGTCCTCGCCGATACCCCAGGAGCAACAGTGTCCCTAATTTGCTGGGAAGTGGCGGTGCGGTCCCTACGGCACTGCGTAGGATCCTACGGTCTTGGCGTGCATCCGTGCATCGCTGCGGTCCGGTCCCAGGTTGACGGGCACGTGCACCTTCCGCCGACCACTGGCGACAACATCGATGTACTGTGGAGACCTCACGCCCCACGTGTTGAGCAATTCGGCGGTACGTCCACCCGGCCTCCCGCATGCCCACTATACGCCCTCGCACAAAGTCCATCAACTGCACATACGGTTCACGTCCACGCTGTCGCGGCATGCTACCAGTGTTAAAGACTGCGATGGAGCTCCGTATGCCACGGCAAACTGGCTGACACTGACGGCGGCGGTGCACAAATGCCGCGCAGCTAGCGCCATTCGACGGCCAACACCGCGGTTCCTGGTGTGTCCGCTGTGCCGTGCGTGTGATCATTGCTTGTACAGCCCTCTCGCAGTGTCCGGAGCAAGTATGGTGGGTCTGACACACCGGTGTCAATGTGTTCTTTTTTCCATTTCCAGGAGTGTAAGTTAGGAAATTTGGAAATTTATGATAAGGACTATGGGACCATACCGCTGAGGTCATCGGTCCCTACGCTTACGCACTACTTAATCTAACTTCATGTGACTTAAACTAAGAACAACACACACACACCCATGCCCGAGGGAGGACTCGAACCTCCGACGGGGGGAGCCGCACGAACCGTGACAAGACGCTGCTGACCGCACGGCTACCCCGCTGGGCAAATGTAAGTTATTTTGGCCCTCATTTACAATATCATTCATGAGAATAAAAGTTCGGTGACATAAAATTTCAAAATACTTTCCGTCAACTTTAAAAATTCTAGTTAAATCAATAAACTGATCGTATCTCAAAAAAAAAAAAAAAAAAAACAAAAAAACAAAAAAAACAAAAAAAAAAAAAAACACGCGAATTACTCCACTGTGAGCGCCTAAATCTAATGATACACAGGAAATCTGTATTGAATCATGGAAACTAATATGCAAATAGGGACCCCATTTTTAATCCTCTCCTCGCTAACTGCACCGTCCTCAGTATTCAACTACCTTAAAATATTGAGGATTTGTTCCCTCGACCGTGAGCCAAAGAGTGGACGCTCTACGTGATCACGAAAGTGTGCGCTCACCGTACTACACCGTTCGTCATCTATAATTTCGTCGCACAAGTATCCCGCCACAACAAGATACTTCTGCGCAACTGTGAACGTACTCACCAGACATTTAGTCCAGAAATCATTGCAAGTGCTGCTCTCGTAAATCGTTACCGCCAACCAGGCAGCTGCCTTCGGGTCGAGCATATGCTGTCCAAAAAGTAATGCATTACACACCGCCAGTCCTTTCGCACACAGATATGTATCTAAACCCTTTGGTATGCGTTAGTGTGGAAGCTATTTGTTAGACCGATGCTACGCTATTGTACGTTCACACCCAGCTTCGTAAAAACAGTACCCAAAGCTGGCATGAACTGAGTTGCAAGGACACTTTCTTGTCGCACTGCAGGCACCTCCTGCTCGAGAACAGACACTGTCTTTTGTATGTCGCCTAATTACTGATAAGTTTCCTTCTGTGCCTGCAAGGACGATTCCTTGTCGTGACACATCCGTTTGGCAACGCCCAACATTTTTGCTGCTACTCGTGTTTCCACGTTGTCAACTCTCGTCATTTGGGCCCGGATTTGGATTACGTGTCGTTTTTTAGCTTTGCGATGAATTTCACATGAAATTATGCACGAATCCAGGTATTTTAGTGTAGAGAATTGTATTTTTATAGTGCTTATAAACTTTTTTTATAATAGGTCATATTTCGGCCAACTCTTGTCGCAATAGGTCATATTTCGGCCAGCTTTTGTCAAAAATGCATTTCTTTGCCACATCTTTAATGCCGCAAAAATAAAAACATATAATTGTTGCTCACATGACCATGTTTCCGGAGACAGTGTTACAATTAAACGCTACAATTACTACTAAGTTTCTTTATTTAGCAGAAAAAAATCTGAAAATAAACAAAATAACACAATAGTGGGTTTGATGACGTAAGGGACGATAAAACGCTCTAGAAGCCAACACAGACTGCTTCCGACGTAATAAAAATCTTATACGTGGTCACACTATCAAGTTTGAATAAAATTTCAGATTTGTTCAATATAAAACAAGAAAATCGTTCTCCAACAGCATGAAGTTGCGCGGTTTCGTTCATGATTTTTGAGAGAAACTCTTCGTCACTGAAGGAGAAACATCATTTTTAAAATATGTGAGTTTAAATTTAGAGCAAGAAAGCGCTTCAGCGTGTAACGACACTGTATACCGCCATATGCAGCAGCTGTGTGAAGCGCAGTGCTAAAACAACAGAGAAAGACTGTTATTTGAGCAGACAGGTCCACCTTCAACCATGCAATCGTTCTTCGATCTTGTGCAAAGAGATGGTGTATTGCAACATCTCATTGGAGTAGCTAAATAATCCACACTTCAGACAGTTCTTGGCGAAATATACAACATGTCCACTTCCAGATGAACGTACATTTATTCGCGTGTTATGGGTAGGTACTCAACACAATGCAAATAAGTGTTGCTGACCAAAAGGTCTGGATGTCCTCAGATGCAATCCTCTATGTGGGTGGGCACTATGCTGCAAATGCTGTTAGTGTTCTTAGAGTTGAGGGGACTGAAGAAATTTGTAAAAAACCCTACAATTGCCATTTTGTTTGAAAACTCTATGATGTTACTGTGGCCGGATGGCATGAACAGAGACATCGTTTTGTTACTAATTACAAATGGTGCATCATACATGGATAAAGCAGCCAAGTGGGTTCAGATTCGCTTTCCGGTATGGTGTACATCACTTACCTAGCACAAGCGTTACATAACGTTGCAGGAGTGGCACGATGAAATTACGCTCTGTTGACCAACTAATTTCCTGGGGCTAAAATAAATAAATGTGAAAGCTCCGCTACTAGTGCAGAAATTTAAGTATCAAGAACCTCCACGAACCCTCTTCCTACAGCCTGTCCTTACACTAAGAGGTTCTTGGCTTAATGCTGCTGAGTATTACTGTACTGACTATGTCAAAATAAAGACAATATTTTGTGAGCTTGAGAACGATGAATCGAGTGTTGACGAAACCGTGAAAAAGATCTTTACAGATACCATGTCTCGAAACTTGTCGTACATCGACGCCAACTCTCCAGAGGTATCGAAAGCTTCAAAGGCTGGAAGCCGCCGGTATTCAGCTGTGTGACAAGCTGCATATTATGCAACATTATATTAGAACAAATAAACCCTCGGTTACAAATATTAAGTCAAAATTGACCAGGTTTCGACGCTGCTATGAGCGTCGTCTTCAGAATTAAACTAACTGTTCTAAAACATAATAGATATATAAGACATTAATAAACTAAAGTGTGTACTGACTGGAAAGAGATGCAGTACTTACAAGTCACATTCTAAAAAAATCTAAGCCGGAAAGGCCTTGTTCACTCAGGTACGAGCAGTCCTTAGCGGCTCGCCATCTTATCTTATTTACAACTTTTCATGACGTCGCCTTTCCGGCTTGGATTTTTTTAGAATGTGACTTGTAAGCACTGCATCTCTTTCCAGTCAGTACACACTTTAGTTTATTAATGTCTTTTATACCTATTATGTTTTAGAACAATTAGTTTAATTCTGAAGACGACGCTCATACTAGCGTCGAAACCTAGTCAATTTTGACTTAATATTTGTTACCGAGGGCTTGTTTGTTCTAATATAATTCTGACACGGTCACTGAACCTTAGCAGCTATGTTCAAAAATTATGCAACCTGTTCACAGTGAACTGGGTCGAGCTCGTCACCAAGTGGCAGACAAAGTGAATAACAGATTGCGAAGTATTCTCCAGCGGAATCGTGGATATTTTACTAGGTGCAAAATTAGAGACAGGCTCTCTGGGAATGCTACAGTATTTGAAGACAGTGAACCAACGCTGGCCTGGAGTGACCTCCCCGACATCAAATACGCTCCTGTGACGTCCTGTGATGTGGGAAGGAGTTTCTCCAGGTAAAAATTATCTTCAGCGCTAACGGTAGGTCGTCGTAAATGTAAAACAGAAAAATGCGCCTTGTGATCCAGTGCAAATCTGTAGAAACTTTGGCCTGACGGGACGTGTTAACTGAATATGAATAATTTAAACAAATGTTGAGATTTAGCAAAACATGGTTATATTACTTGGATAGCTATTGGATTTTCACTCTACTTCGTCCTACTTTCAGAAACATGCAAACATTTCGAAAATATTAGCTAGTTATTTACAAACACTCCAAAAATACTCATTATTCGCACGAGAACTTCTGTAAAGTTTGGAAGGTAGGAGACGAGATACTGGCAGAAGTAAAGCTGTGAGGACCGGGCGTAAGTCGTGCTTCGGTAGCTCAGATGGCGCCGGCACGGTTGCTCAGCGTGTTCGGTCAGAGGGTTAGCATCCCTCTGTAACAAAAAACTGAGTTAATCGATCAACAACGAACTTGACCGGATGTCTTACGACGTCCGCCCCGAGCAGATTCAACGAACAAAAGCGAACAAAATGAGATTTAAAAAAAAAAAAAAAAAGATGGTAGAGCACTTGCTCGCGAAAGGCAAAGGTCCCGAGTTCGAGTCTCGGTCGGGCACACAGTTTTAATCTGCCAGGAAGTTTCATATCAGCGCACACTCCGCTGCAGAGTGAAAATCTCATTCTGGACTCATTATTTTGTTCAGAAATGAATTTTGTATTACATGACGTATGAAAAATCAACAAGAACATTGAAATGCTTGAGCTAGCAGGACAGAGAGGATTAGGTTGTGGAAAGGGGCCAAAGTGAGTTCCTGTCAGTTACACTCAACATACCAACCTTATTTATCAACACACAATATTACAACAAGGATGCAAACTTTAATCGACCTCCTTTGATTAACTTTAGATCGCCTTAAGACCACATTCAAAATCCAAGACACAAGGCTTAAGCAAAATTAAAATACAAGGTTCTTTACTATTTTCTGCATTCACCTATTATAGCACAGCTAGTAGCGACGCAGTGGTACCATTACTTTGTTTTGGTTGAGTTACCTAACCTGCGTTATGTTCTAAGTGATAATGTGGTGTAAATAGCTAGTTTTAGATAAACTAACTGATCTGCAGTTATGGCATTTCCTTGTTTAATCCAAGCAGATTATGTTGCGTGGTGTTCGCTGTATGATAGCGAGTATGCGAGCCCGCAGACGTTGTACGTCCCCAATGGAAGTGCCCTGCGTCTTTCAATGTCCTCACACTATCAATAAACGGAGATTGTGATGAAATCGAGACGCCAGGCAGGGCTCAAAAAATATGATTAATGTGCAACTCAAGGAAATTAACATGCAAATGGCCTGAAGCTGGGTGCAAAAACTTGATGTTGTTGTGGTATTCTGTCCTGAGACTGGTTTGATGCAGTTCTCCATGCTACTCAATCCTGTGCAAGCTTCTTCATCTCCCAGTACTTACTGCAAACTATATCCTTCTGAATCTGCTTAGTGTAGTCATCTCTTGGTCTCCCTCTACGATTTTTACCCTCCACGCTGCCCTCCAATGCTAAATTTGTGATCCCTTGATGTCTCCGAACATGTATTACCAACCGGTCCCTTCTTCTTGTCAAGTTGGGCCACGAACTCCTCTTCTCCCCAATTCTATTCAATACCTCCTCATTAGTTATGTGATCTACCCATCTAATCTTCAGCATTCTTCTGTAGCACCACATTTCGAAATCTTCTATTCTCTTCTTGTCCAAACAGTTTATCGTCCATGTTTCACTTTCATACATGGCTACACTCCATACAAATACTCTCAGAACCCACTTCCTGACTCTTAAATCTATACCTGATGTTAACAAATTTCTCTTCTTCATAAACCCTCTCTTTGCCATTGCCAGTCAACATTTTACATTTTATATTCTCTCTACTTCGACAATCATCAGTTGTTTTGCTCGCAAAATAGCAAAACACCAGTACTACTTTAAGTGTCTCATTTCCTAATCTAATTCCCTCAGCATCCATTCCGCTCAACTGCTCTTACAAGTCCTTTGCTGTCTCTGACAGAATTACAATGTCATCGGCGAACCTCAAAATTTTTATTTCTTTTTCACGGATTTTAATACGTACTCCGAATTTTTCTTTTGTTTCCTTTATTGCTTGTTCAATATATATATTTAATAACATCTGGGAGAGGCTGCAACCCTGTCTCACTCCCTTCCCAATCACTGCTTCCCTTTCATGTCCCTCGACTCTTATAACTGCCATCTGGTTTCTGTACAAACTGTAAATAGCCTTTCGCTCCAGGTATTTTACCCCTGCCACCTTCAGAATTTGAAAGAGAGTATTCCAGTCAACATTGTCAAAAGCTTTCTCTAAGTCTGCAAATGCTAGAAACGTAGGTTTGCCTTTTCTTATTCTAGCTTCTAAGATAAGTCGTAGGGTCAGTATTGCTTCACGTGTTCCAATGTTTATACGGAATCCAAACTGATCTTCCCCGAGGTCGGCTTGTACAAGTTTTTCCATTCGTCTGTAAGGAATTCGCGTTAGTATTTTGCACACGTGACTTATTAAACTGATAGTTCGGTAATTTTCACATCCGTCAACACCTCTTTCTTTGGGATTCGAATTATTATATTCTTCTTGAAGTCTGAGGGTATTTCGCCTGTCTCATACATCTTGCTCACCAGATGGTAGAGTTTTGTCAGGACTAGCTCTCCCAAGGCTGTCAGTAGTTCTAATGGAATGTTGTCTACTCCCGGGGACTTGTTTCGAGTCAGGTCTTTCAGTGCTCTGCCAAACTCTTCACGTAGTATCGTATCTCCCATTTCATCTTCATCTACATCCTCTTCCATTTCCATAATATTGTCCTCAAGTGCATCGCCCTTGTATAGAACGTCTATATACTCGTTCCACCTTTCTGCTTTCCCTTCTTTGCTTAGAACTGGGTTTCCATCTGAGCTCTTGACATTCATAGAAGTGATTCTCTTTCCTCCAAAGCTCTCTTTAATTTTCCTGTACGCAGTATCTATCTTACCCCTAGTGAGATAAGCATCTACATCCTTACATTTTTCCTCTAGCCATCCCTACTTAGCCATTTTGCACTTCCTGTCGATCTCACTTTTGAGACGTTTGTATTCCTTTTTGCCTGCTTCATTAACTGCATTTTTATATATTCTCCTCTCATCAGTTAAATTCAATATTTCTTCCGTTACCCAAGGATTTCTACTAGCCCTCGTCTTTTTACCTACTTAATCCTCTGCTGCCTTCACTACTTCATTCCTCAGAGCTACCCATTCTTCTTCTACTGTATTTCTTTCCCCCATTCGTGACAATTGTTCCCTTATGTTCTCCCTGAAACTCTGTACAACCTCTGGTTTAGTCAGTTTATCCAGGTCCCATCTCCTTAAATTCCCACCTTTTTACAGTTTCTTCAGTTTTAATCTACAGTTCATAACCAATAGATTGTGGTCAGAGTCCACATCTGCCCCTGGAAATGTCTTACAACTTAAAATCTGGTTCTTAAATCTCTGTCTTACCAAAAAAGTAGTAAAACTAATAAACAGATGAATTAAGTTATGAAAACATTACGTTTATTATTGTTTAATAAGTACAAATATAATTGCCAGAGACGAACTGCCTGGCCACAGGCAGCAACAGAGGAGGAGTGGGCTGTCTAACCTCACCACTCGCTGGAGTTAGTTTTGAATGAAGTCAAGAACTGCAGATACTATGGCAGCACGATGCGTCCATGTGAAGGCAGCAGCTTTCATCTTTCCTGATTTACAGCTTCCTGGCAACGATCTGGATGGCGTATCTCGTTTCATCTTCCGTCGCGTCTGAATCAATCTTACTGGTACAGTACGCCTGGTGGCTCTCGGTGATTACTGACAGCGATGAATATCTTGCAGAAGCAGTGGTAGCGTAATATTGGGAGACTGACGTCAGGCGAAGAAAGTAAGTTGGATACTTAAAGATTCACGTATCGGATCCCCAAGTAAATCCATTTAACATGGTACAGGAAACAAAACTACAGAATGAGTCAATTAAAGGTTGACATGTCTCCAGGAGACTGATTCACTGTGCGCTGCTGGCTTGATTGCTCAATCGCTGATTTAGCATCTCATGTCACCATGTCACTAACTGTTGTCCGTCCGACTAGCGACTGGCCGATTGCCCACTGATCGACTGACTATGCATTGCCCGATTGTCGTTTGAGTGACTGACTTTTCACTGCCTTATTGATTTTATCTCGTTGGACACTCTGTGTCCGATTGACCTCTGATTTACTAGCTACAACCTGATTGTCCTTTCACTGCCCCTTCTTTGCAGTTTTGCTATTGGTCTCCCTTGTCCTGTCGCCCACGGCACTGAATTTTCATTGTACCATCTCTAACATTTACTATAGCAGAGATTCGACAACAATATCAAACGACTCTGACACAGATAAAGAGCCCTGTAGCATCATTTAGATAGATGATTTTCTCACACCATACTCGGAGAAAATAGCTTTGCATTTTTTCTTTGCCTGTATTCAAACATCAAGTATCCATAAGAGAACAACTCAGGAAAGAACAGAATATCAGGAATTGTTGCGATATCATCATGAAGCCAATTACGTACATTTTCTTTGATGTGCTGATAAATTTTGGGACACAGTTCATAGCAGCTTGTTATATATGTGGACTGGTGGTGGAGACAGAATAATTAGTAAGTGGCGTCTGCTGGTGGATTTCAACATCATAATTAATGTTTCTTGCAAAACACTTTTTCCAAATAAACGTTAACTGCTTGCTTCATCAGTTTCTAAATAAGGGCTAACTTCCTTTTGACAGCTTCAACATTTGCAAGGGAGGTTACTGGCATAGTTAACTTTAGAAACCATAAGACTTTGGGAAAGTGATATTGTTGGATATGTAATTCGTACTGACAATTATTGAATATCTTAGCACAGCAACCTAGTATACACTGACCGGAAATAAAATAATGATCACCGACCTACTATGGATATGAACGAGATAGCAGCGTCACCTGACAAGGAAAAACTGCTAGTCACAGACATGCACGGTGCACATACCCACATCAAAAGTAAGTTTTGCATCACCTCGGTTCCGAGAGTTCTGGAACCTGCCCTTTTTATTGCTCACGAAAACCACACCTTGCATGTTGTAGCACCACACAGCAAGACCTCCAGAGGTGGTTGTCCAGATTGCTGTACACACGAGTACCTCTAATACCGAGAACGAAGTCCCCTTGCAATGATGCATGCCTGTATTCGTCGTGGCATACTAACAACGGGTTCGTCAAGGCACTGTTGGCCCAGATTGTCCCACTCGTCAACGGGAATTCGGCGTAGATCCCTCAGAGTGGTTGGTGGGTCACATAGTCCATAAACAACCCTTTCAAATCCATCCCTGGCATGTGCGGCTGGGCTCATGTCTGGAGAACATGCTGGCCACTCTAGTCGAGCGATGTCGTAATCCTGAAGGAACTCATTCGCAAGATGTGCACATTGGGGAAGCGAATTGTTGTCCTTGAAGAGGAATGCCTCACGAATATGCTGCAGATATGGTTGCACTATCGGTCGGAGGATGGCATTCACGTATCGTATAGCCGTTACAGCGCCTTCCATGACCACCAGCGGCGTACGTCGTCCCCACATAATGCCGCCCCAAAATATCAGGGCACCTCGACCAGAAGCCGGCCAGGGTGGCCGAGTGGTTCTAGGCGCTACTGTCTGGAACCGCGCGACCGCTACGGTCGCAGGTTCGAATCCTGGTCGGGCATGGATGTGTGTGGCGTCCTTAGGTTAGTTAGGTGTAAGTAGTTCTAGGGGACTGATGACCTCAGCAGTTAAGTCCCATAGTGCTCAGAGCCATTTCAACCATTTTTGAACCTCCACCATGTTGCAATCGCTGGAGAGTGTGTCTAAGGTGTTCAGCCTGAACGTGTTGCCTCTAAACACGTCTCCGACGATTGTCTGGTTGAAGGCAACGTGATACCAATCCTGAGCGGTCCATTCGGCATGTTGTTGGACCCATCTGTACAGCGCTGCAGGGTACCGTGGTTGCAAAGATGGACCTCGCCATAGGCGTCGGGAGTGAAGTTGTCCATCATGCAGCCTGTCGTGCACAGTTTCAGTCGTAACACGACGTCCTGTTGCTGCATTAAAAGCATTATACAACATGGTGACCTTGTTGTCAGGGTTTCTCGGAGCCATAATCCGTAGGTAATTGTCATCCATTGCAGTAGTAACGCTTGGGCGGAATGAGGAAGTCATGTCATCGACAGTTTCTGTCTCTCTGTATCTCCTCCATGTCCGAAAAACGTCGGTTTGTTTCTCTCCGAGACGCCTGGACACTTGCCTTGTTGAGCCGGACGCTGTGGCCAAGCGGCACTAGACGCTTCAGTCCCGAACCGCGCTGCTGTTACGGTCGCAGGTTCGAATCCTGCCTCGAGCATGAATGCTTGTGATGTCCTTAGGTTAATTAGGTTTAACTAGTTCTAAGTCTAGGGGACTGATGACCTCAGATGTTAAGTCCCATACTGCTTAGAGCCATTTGAACTATTTGAACTCCTGTTGGGAGCCCTCCTGGCGCAAAGGATTAGTGCGGACGCGATCACTGTGATCGCATGGGTAAGCTGCCGACAATACGAGCCGTGTACCTCCTTCCTTTTGGAATGACTAGAGTTGATCGGCTGTCGGACCTCCTCCGTCTAATAGCCGCTGCTCATGCATGATCGTTTACATCTATGGGCGGGTTTAGTGACATCTCTGAACAGTCAAAGGGACTGTGTCTATGATACAATATCCACAGTCAACGCCTATCGTCAGGAGTTATGGGTAGTGGGGTGATGCAAAACCTTTTTTTGTGTGTAGATCACCTGGCGTGGACTCTAGAAGTAAAGTTAAACTGACCTTTCGACTCATCAAAAGCGCATTTAACAAAACGCTCTGTTCATGGAACGCTAAAGTGAGACATTACAGCACAGTAATGAAACTGGAAGCCCTGTATGCAGCCGAAACCCTGTCCATCACCACCCACGGCCCCAAAAGGCTTGAGGTCAATGAAAGATATTAAGAAAAATCCTTGATCCAAGTTTCCACAGCAACAAAGTAATTTGTACCTGAAATAAAACCTTTTACCAAACTACCGAAAAACGTTCAAAGACAGTGAGAAAAAGAAGAACTGATTTGTATGGAAACATTATCAGAGCGAACTAAAATACAGTAGATTAACAAAAATTCGTACCTTTGCAATAAGAAATAACCTACCAAATTGGCATAATAGAAAGACCTTTGAGAACTCTAAATCACAGGAAATATGCTCATGGACAAAACTGTAAGAAAAAAGAAGGAAAGGATAACCAGTGACATGAGAAAGAGTTTAAAACTTACAATTAATACCAAAAGAACCTTCAGAATCCTTGAAAAAGCGAGAAAAACAAGATCAGAAGAATGAAGGAATATTACGATAGTAAAAAGGCAATGAATAGTAGAACTGATTATTTTATCGTACCACAAAGTTAAGCGAAATAAAATAAGAAGAAGAAGTACTTTATGTCTGCACCGATAAAATAAATCACACTGGCACGGACTGGTTTAGAATTATACAAATATAATGACGCCCGATGTATTTGATCCCTACGGAGATGCTATGTTAGTGTACATCGTAATGATACCACTGATATAAAATTGGTAATTAGAATAAATAGTGGCGATTGCTATGATCCAGCTGCCATTTGAAATCTAAAATATGAAAGACGGACACAAAATGCTCACTTACTAGTGAATATTTACATAACTTGAGGCTCTGGCTTACACAGATACTGTAGCAGACTATACAAAGTGGTACACTTAACTGACGTAAGGTTACCCCAGAACAGAAGGGCCGGGCCAAATAAGGACTAAAATCATTTGTATCAAGATTTTTGTAAACATCCTCTGGGAAAAGCAACTTTTAAACAATTTAGGACATTTACTGATAATCGATCAAAAATGTTATCAAATATTTCAGTGGGATCAAATAACAAACAGTTAGTATTGATTCAAATACTTGCTCTCAACTGTCCAAAAGTCATTCACAGCAACATGAAGTATGAACATTTAAATTTACAACAAGTATTATTCTCTTCTCAAAATACACAATTCTGGCGTGCCACTAGTTACTACTTTGAAATATTTACAAGCGATTTCAAAAAGGGAAACAATATAATATTTAAGAAATTGAAGTTACGTAACCGTCTCTTCAAAGGTTCTAAGAGAGCAGCCAAAATTATCTATAGAACGTGTTTGACTAATGTACAAAAAATGGTTCAGCTTAGCCGAAAACGTTCATTAAAAGGGAAGCAAAACCAATTAAATTTCCTTGATATAAAACCACCACACGTTGGACAATATGGTACGTACGAACGTACCCGAAATTACTTACGACAGGCCGAATGCGTTGCTCACCACACCCCTTTTCCATGGAGCCAGTGGGAATACGCCCCAAGGCACAAACATACAATGACAGCCTGACGACCAGAGAAGTTACATTTCAGCAAAACGAGTAAAAACTTAAGTTATCACTTTATACGCCGAGAGAATAGGCAAAATACGAGGGTTGGAACTTTAATAGTGGCAACTGTTTATTTACAGTTCGTGCAAAATAGATACATGTGTTACGACTTCTGCACCACTTGTTATCAGCAGACACTGTGGCGGTGCCAAAGACTGAGACGGCGTGGAGTTTTACAATTATTTATTGAACTTTCTTTGCAATTTCTCCCTCGTCGTCGCTGCACAGCCCTGCGTATCCCTCCGCCTGGCTGCTGCTGTGTAGATTCTCCGACAATGGGCACAACGCGCGCCGCTGATCGCACTCGGGAGCCTCAGGCCACCAGTGGAGCACTGAAGCCAGGATGCCCTGTGGTTGAGATGAACTCGTCGCTGCTCCGGCGGCTGGGAAGCCGTCAGTCGCGATGTCCGCGAGGTCCCGTCATGGACGGACCATGCGCCGTGGGGCCGCGTTGCCGTGAAGTCCGGGCGTCACTCCCCAGCGGCGCCTGTGACCTAGACCGCGCTGCGGCCGGTCCTGCTGTAAGTTCTCGCTGTAGTTAGTCAGCCATGGTGCCGACCGAACTTGGGCCGACCTCCAGAGCTGAAGCTGACATCTGGCGGCGAACGGATGACTCCTGCGAGCTGGAACAGACTTCCGGAATCGTCACCTACGAAGACTGAACATTCGGACACGGACCACGTCTGTCCTCAGATCCGAACTGCTTTCTAATGGCTTCTGTGTGTTGCTGCCTGCGCTCCATTATTTATATCTGGCAGGAAGACACTTTTTACCCCCGGTGGTAGCTTTTTGTTATTACTCCCACAGTATATTGCAGCGTAACTTAGCGTGCTGGACTCACTTCCCATTACTTAGCACTCTCCAGGCTTCGCTCGGCGCTCAGTCTGTGTGCGTCCTTGCGTCAGTCTGTTGGTAAACTGCTGCTGTCAGCAAGGCTATCTGTGCCTGCCTACTTCGCAACGCCTTTGTCTCCGGCGTGCCTCTGTTTTGCCATTCTTCACTGCGTGAAACAACACTTACTACATGTGGCCGCAACACGTGTTTCAAAGTTTTCCTGACCGTCAGAGTAGTCACCAGCATTGTGTATAACCCATTGCCAGCGATGTGGATGTCGTAGGATACTTTTAGCAGTGCCAGTTGTTTTGACAGTTCGAGCGGCACGGTCTATTGCCCGAAGAATTTGTAGCAGTTCTGAAGCGAATGCCGTGAAGTGTTTCCTTCAGTTTAGAAATCGATTTGAACTCACGATGGCTTATGTCAGGGTAGTGCAGTAGGTGGTACAGTACTTAGCATCCCCTTCTGTCAAACAAATAACAGCTTGCACTGTACTTGCTTGAGATTGCCCTGCAAAATGATGGTCAGGTCCTGCAGAAAGTGTCATCACTTCTGCTTTTGTGCTGTTCATATTTGGAACACAACCTACGACCAGCTTAGAAACAGAAGTGATGACACTTTCTGCACGACCTGACCATCATTTTGCAGGGCAATCTCAAGCAAGTACAGTGCAAGCTGTTATTTGTTTGACAGAAGGGGATGCTAAGTGCTATACCACCTACTGCACTACCCTGACATAAGCCCTCGTGAGTTCAACTCGATATCTAAACTGAACGAAACACTTCACGGCATTCGCTTCAGAACTGTTACAAATTCATCGGGCAATAGACAGCGCCGCTGAAACTGTCAACACAACTGGCTCTGCTAAGAGTATCCTACGACTTCCACATCGCTGGTATCGGGTTATATACAATGCTGGTGACTATTTTGAAGGTCACTAAAACTTTGAAACACGAATCTATTTTGTACGAGCTCTAAATAAACAGTTGCCACTATTAAAGTTCCATCCCTCATAGCTATCAAAAGTTGCTAAAAGATAGTAAGATATCTGGCCAAGGCAACCACTCCCCACTTACACATGATATGAAGAAGTTTAATGGCCAACTGACATTCAGCTTCAATTCACGCCACGAGGCTTAAGCGTTAAATCTTGAACCGTCGTACGGGACGGAAAACTAAGTAAAGGAAAGACGCGAATGGATGGCTGATGAACCTCACTTACATATGCACAAGCTTGGCTAGGAAATATTACCAACAAAAATACATGCAAGACTTGTCCAGTTAAGGCACATAAGCTTGTGGGCTTCAAATAATTAACGAAAGCGACTTCGCGATTTAGTGCACAATATACCAGATTTTTAAAAAAAGCATTTTGACCTTCCTAATTAATGATGCGTAAAACACTGAAGCAATTTACATGAAGCAATTTAAAAAGCTATACCACCATGAAGTCACAACTCTGTGGCCGTTAGCTAACGGAAGCCAGTATGTTTTGATATGAGCGACCCCCACCTGAAATCCTATGGCCAGACACAGGAACAGAGATCAACAATAACGCAAGGCTGAACCGAATCCGATATAGAAGCAGCAAGACACAAATACGCGTAGGAAGCGAACTGTCGAAATTATCACGCTCAAGGCGGAGAAAAATTCGGTATTACGAATGCCGCGTGGTCTCTGTTCTGAAGCAAGGAACTAAAAGTATCTCACCAACCATGGAAAGCCGCTGTGCGGTGACCAAAAGTGGAAAGACTTAGAGCCGCCAGAAAACGTTTATATGATGACCCACCGCTCACCTTCAGACCTGATCGGCCAAGTTTCTGGAGCGTGTCCCCCGTGTCCGGAAGATGCTCAGCCATACAAACTTGGAAGTCACAAGGGCGGCAGAATAAACATCCGCCCTTTTGCCCTATAGGCCTCAGCTGTCGGTGCAGCTTCTCACACTCCGTTCCCGGAGTCACGGCCTCTAAGGCCCTTTCGGCAAAAGTGCCACGCTACCTTTACGCCAAAGACTGTGCTCCAGGAGACGTGGTGCGAATTATCTATCTAAAATGGTTCAGAAACACATATCTACTAGTCAAACTTAGTCTGTGCTACAGAATATGTAAAGATTATCTGGATGTATGGATCGTCTGCAATTTTTCATTATTCCGTGCAACAACAAATAAAAGCACTCCTTTAAAAGTGACATACCTAAAATATTACAAAGCATAGGAAAGGCAAAAGCTCCACAACAATGAAATGAAGTGAACATGTGTCAATGGTACAACAAAACATTGCCCCTATGTGATAATTTACTGTTGCCTAGATTAGCGTATACATTCAGTCACTGTGTGGTACGCGTACCGCGAAGATAGTCAAAACTAGTGAGCAATATAATACCATGCATATCTTGTTGTAGAAGTCTACAACAAGCAGAGTGACATCTATGTGATAGAGGTCAGTGACGCAAATTAAAAAAATGCAATCAAAGTCGAAACAAAGAGTTAAAATGCAATATTGCCCTACAAACTCAATCGCTGACTGCAAATAGTAGCTCATCATCATCGTTCAATATGTAATGCTTTGTGGGGTGCCTAAGTTACATAAGTGGTTTTAGAAATGTACGATTTGTAGACCTACGTCTACAGGGAAGAGGTCAATGTAGTATATTTAAGAAGTGGAATAACTATCGAAATAAATAGTATAAATTCTATTTTTTCTTGCAACTGAATCACTGACGGCAAATAACGGCAGATCACAGTCGTTAAATGTATAATACACTCCTGGAAATTGAAATAAGAACACCGTGAATTCATTGTCCCAGGAAGGGGAAACTTTATTGACACTTTCCTGGGGTCAGATACATCACATGATCACACTGACAGAACCACAGGCACATAGACACAGGCAACAAAGCATGCACAATGTCGGCACTAGTACAGTGTACATCCACACCATGATGCCGGGTGTTGGCCCTGTGTGCCTCGGTCGTATGCAGTCCTGATTGTGGCGCTCACCTGCACGGCGCCAAACACGCATACGACCATCATTGGCACCAAGGCAGAAGCGACTCTCATCGCTGAAGACGACACGTCTCCATTCGTCCCTCCATTCACGCCTGTCGCGACACCACTGGAGGCGGGCTGCACGATGTTGGGGCGTGAGCGGAAGACGGCCTAACGGTGTGCGGGACCGTAGCCCAGCTTCATGGAGACGGTTGCGAATGGTCCTCGCCGATACCCCAGGAGCAACAGTGTCCCTAATTTGCTGGGAAGTGGCGGTGCGATCCCCTACGGCACTGCGTAGGATCCTACGGTCTTGGCGTGCATCCGTGCGTCGCTGCGGTCCGGTCCCAAGTCGACGGGCACGTGCACCTTCCGCCGACCACTGGCGACAACATCGATGTACTGTGGAGACCTCACGCCCCACGTGTTGAGCAATTCGGCGGTACGTCCACCCGGCCTCCCGCATGCCCACTATACGCCCTCGCTCAAAGTCCGTCAACTGCACATACGGTTCACGTCCACGCTGTCGCGGCATGCTACCAGTGATAAAGACTGCGATGGAGCTCCGTATGCCACGGCAAACTGGCTGACACTGACGGCGGCGGTGCACAAATGCTGCGCAGCTAGCGCCATTCGACGGCCAACACCGCGGTTCCTGGTGTGTCCGCTGTGCCGTGCGTGTGATCATTGCTTGTACAGCCCTCTCGCAGTGTCCGGAGCAAGTATGGTGGGTCTGACACACCGGTGTCAATGTGTTCTTTTTTCCATTTCCAGGAGTGTACATAGCTGAAAGCCCATGTTTTGTAACTGGCTACAGATGTAACCGATACTTAGGAATCTGTCTAAATAGCAAGAGGCTGTAGCGAAAGGTTGATGATGAAACACGCGTTGCAGAGTAAGTACAAAAAGACTTAGAACAGATGTGTAGAAAATCGTCAACGTGGTACGCTAAACTAGTAAATACTGTCCAAAACTTAGGGAAATTCCCAAGTGATCTTAATACTGTTGAATACTGTTGAAATGTTGGCAGACTACGCGTGTATGTAAACATATTGAGAAAGTGTCAACACCAAAAGTGTTAAACTAACAAACCCTAACACTGAAAGTTAAACAATATGTTAAAATGATGTGTGCAACGATGTCTATGTTTAACTGATTATACAGGGGCTATTGTTTACAGTTTACCGTGTAGACAGTGATGTATGTTGATCACATTAACATCTTACAGATGGTCACTGAAAAGATTAACGAAATAATTTTGCTTCCATTGTAACTGGTCATTCTGCTAACGTATATGTGTAGACTTTCCAACAAGTTGTCTTATCTCCATTTCGTTGCTCTATCTAAGATCCCCTTATTGTGGTCAGCACTATTGGTGTTACGATGCGTGCTGCTCAAGTCTAACCCGAAAGTTGTTTTCTTAGTAAACGTATGTGGCATGTCTGGACGATACAGTTATGATGGGAAGCATCGCAGTTTTGTTCATATACGCCTGAACCATTATATTTGCCTTTTTAGTTTCTGTCTGGTGGAATAACAGCTATTTAAGGTGCCAGTTTAATTTGAAACTTTTGAAAGTATCAGTGTATTTGTTTCTGGAATGTATCCCATGCACTCCATTAGAATATACTTTGTTTTAGTTCTATTTTGATTTTCAATATGTGTTTGACTCTTAGTCTTTGCTTTTTGTTTCAATTTATTATATATTTTATGTACGGTATTCCTACTGTACCCATCAGCAACAGTATTTCTTAATATTTCTAAGCTCTTTATCAATGTTTTGTTTGATCAGCTGGGAGACGTTGAATACAGTGGACCATAGAATTAAAAAATGGCATTTTTTACCGGATTCGATGGCAGGAACTAGTTTTTGAAATACTGCCAGTGTTCGTAAGCTTAGATAAATGTCAAAAATATATTTCACATTATCGTTTATTGCTCTAAAATCTAAAAATAATTATGGAAATATTTTGTTGAACTCCAATATTAATTTCATTTTAGATATTGAAATAAGAGAATAGTGAAAATACTTTGCAGTGATTTTGGAAAATTAAAAGTATTTCAAAATCAAACTTCCAACGTGATTAACACAAATGAAGTTCTGTTACTAACTCACCCAGATATCCAGAGGTAAAGTTCAGAACATGCACATACGTTCTTCAAAATGTACGTAATACGTCCTTCTTGTATGGCGTCCAGAAAAGGCGGACTAGTTCCTCAGACAACAGAAAAAAATGGTTTCAGCGGTACAACTGCACTAAGATAGCCTCCTGCCTGGAAAAATTGTAGGTGACTGAACATGTACTGTTAGCTTTGCTGAAAATGACACCTATTCTAAGGTGATGTCACGTATCTCTAAGAACGAGTCATAAGAACATTACCACAACTGCGCTAAGTAATGAAGGACACATGGCTGAAACTTAATTTCAAAGAAGTGTAGCTACCGACAGATAGAGTCGAGTTTAACATGGAAGAGGTGGCACACGCTACTCAAGTGGCAATTCCAGGAATCACTCAGAACGGATAGAAATACAAAGCAGGATGGAGCAAGGCCACAGCAGAACTTGCACAGCGATCGAGGCAGCAAGGCAGTCCAAGAGCTGAACGTTCAGGGACCTAGGATGAAAATAACTCATCTGAAGGCTGTAAGATTACTGAAGGGACGCAGCACCGTCAAGGTTACATTAGGAATCAGTACCAACTACACTGCCTGAGGCAGCATGTAAGCAGCCAGAAGAGTCTGTTGTACTCAGTGTTACTTCACACGAATGCACACTATCGGCGGGTATGTAAATGTTTAGAACTGCAATTATCTGAAACAGGACGGCCACCAGACATGGAGATGCCACATATTAATGAGAAGACATGTTATCTGGTCTGGTGGAGCTGGAAAGGGGCCTCTATGTAGGTCTCAAATTCGCCAGCTAACTGAATCGTCAAAATATATGCGGCATTCGGAGGAGTCAGTAGCCTAATGTTGGACTGCGTGTGAACATCGGGGCATGCATACTCTTCAAGGTTTCTTTGGACAGCTGAACACCGCAAAAGAGGATCTCCGTATTGAGCACCAAACACATCGCAAGAACTTCATATCTGCAGTCGCCATCCGAGAACAAGTAATGAACAACATTGTGTGCCATCCTGCACTACTCCGAGACTAGCATCGTCTGTAGTGGGAGAGTTGGCATGTGGTAAAACCACAACTAGAACGGCTGTATTTGGAGTGATGCTTTGACTGAGAAGTAAGGACTGTTGATGAACAGCGTCACTTTGTGTTCAGGAATGAATATCGATTCTTCACTATCACAGATGCCCAGTATCGGCGACCTCGGGTGAGGTCGCATTTTTAGTTTTGGAGGAAGGCAACCGTCACGGTGTGTGCAGCCATTGTATAGTATTTCAGGTCACGCCCGGTAGTTATTGAGAAATTTCTGACACACAACGGTACGTCACAGGCATTCTGCGATTTCTTGGGTTACCCATCACAAGACAGAATAGGGACGCCATTTTTCACCAGGACTATGCTCTTTTACACATGGCACGAATCTTTATAAACTGTCTGTGTGATATTGAGGTACTGCCAACTATTTTCAAAGTCACTCCCACTTCCTCTTTTCCCGAGTAGACACCCTTGTTTAACACATTACAAAAAATTGTTCAAATAACTCTGAGCACTATGGGACTTAACATCTGAGGTCATCAGTCCCCTAGAGTTAGAACTACTTAGACGTAACTACCTTAAGGACATCGCACACAACCATGCCCGAGGCAGGATTCGAACCTGCAACCGTAGCAGTCGCGCGGTTCCGGACTGAGGCGCCTAGAACCTAAAATAAGTCGTCCTGAACCAATAATTATCTAGGCTGTGTTAGAATTGTGCTTGTAAGGATAGTACGTGTCTGAGTCATTCATGTACGAGTATTATTTGGGGTCAAGGACTCAATTATTTTACAATTAATACTACCTCAGTTTTAGACTGAGATTGTCGTCTTGGACCATATGGCGCTTTCTAAGTGAAATTCCTAAACACAGGAAGGGGTAGGACAAGGAAAGCATGGAAGCGCAAACCCAGAATAGCGGCATCATTTGACGTTTGAATGGATACATTTGCGTAACTACTACGTAGTAGTATTAATAAATAAATACAATATTCACAAAAGAATTCTGGTTGGTTACTGAAGTAATCAGCTTTGACAAATGATTTTACCTCAACAAGCCACAAAACACAGTTCCATTACAAAAATGAAACAGCAAAATTCATTTAACAAACTTCTTTCCTTTCGAAACAGAATCTACTCGAAGGACAACAGCAAAGGTATCTTTAAGACAATTTAAGAAAAGGTCTTTTAAGGCCTTTAAAGAATTTTCACAAAACTAATTAACTTTTTTAAAGTAACAGGCCATTAACACACAAGATTGCGAGCACATTGCTAAAATCAGCATATAATCTACTGAAAATTTCACAAGTACCAAACCAGCAAAACAGAAAAATAATTGTGGTTAGATCCTATGGGACCAAACTGTTGAGGTCATCGGATCCTAGGCTTACACACTACTTAATCTAACTTAAACTTATTTACGCTAAGCACAACACACATCCATGCCCGAGGGAGCACTCGAACCTCCGTCGGGGAGACCCGCGCGAACCCTGACAAGGCGCCCTAGACCGCCCGGCTACTCAGCGTGGCATCAAAACAGATTAAGATTGTCCACACGTGAGGCAATTACAACCCCAATTTAGACCTAACTACTAATTATGGTTAATTATTTGAAGATATTTATGTATGATAATAATCAAGACAGTACCTTGTGCTTAGGGAACTTTAGGAAGAACTTAGCAACCCGAACTTCATAACATTGGCAGTACAAGCATATTCCAAAGGAGATGTACAACTTTAAGTAAAACTTTAAATAAGGTTCCATAGGTCAGAACATTAAGTAATACAGCCACTACTCTACGTGAAATTTACTAGCAGACAGTGTGATCCACTGCGCTAATACAATAGTGGACGTATCTCAAAGGTAGCCAGTAAACAGAAAGGCGGTGCATAACAGCAACAACCCCATGTGGCCACCAGCCACTGAAAAATTGTCTGTGAAGGTCAGAAGACTGAATAGGGCTGGTAACGAACACTACTTACATGAGACATAGGCCACATAAACGAGGCCGCCTTCTCGAGACATGGTCAGTATATAGCCCGTTAATATACCATGAAATTTCAATCTTTTATCTTTTACCAAATCTACAGAATATCAAGTAGTGGTGAAGGTAATGTCACTTCAACCATTTAGGTGAATAAACTATGATACAGGAAAACATTACAAATGCACAGAGAATAAGATCTGAGTGTAGTGTAGCCAAACAACACGGCAATGAAACTTGTGTAAACCAAACACTTACGTTATGAAAATGAGAAGCTTACCTCCATGAGGCGGTAGTTTATAATTAGATCTTACACACAATGTTTCCTTCCGTGGTATTTAGAAATGGAAATCTACAACACAATCTTAAAACATGTATTACATACAGGAAATTTCAGTTAAAGCAAACTAAATTTAAAACTAAAGACTACATGCAAAATCCTTAAAAAACTAAGATCAAAATTTAATGTCATGGCTTATTGCCATAACATCTATCCAGAATACTACAGCACAAGAAAGCCATTGGCCGTATCAATGGGAAAAACCTAACGTTAAAGCTTAGTATTCCACACTATGTATAGCCAAAACAAACTATAGTGAAGCTCTCACTGGTACGCAGAAATATCTAAATAGGCACAGTTACGTATTCAGCCAAACATTCGACTGATCTGAAATATAAATAATCTGAAGCAAAAGAGCCTTAGCTCAGGTAATTAAGCTCAAACAAATATTTCACAAAGGCACCAAGCGCAGGCAATAGAGGTGGGTGTATCATGGTGTGAGAAATACTGACTGTAAACATACAATGTGGCAGGCATTTGATAATCTGGGAAATATCCAGTGCAGCTCCCAGCACCCAATCGCAAACAGAATGGAATATCAAAAGCTGGACAAATCAGGGGCGGGGATAGAACGACGCCGTACTCACCTCAGTATCGCATCTCAGACGTCACCAGTTACAACATGTCCTGACATAAACAGAGCTAACAGATGTCTGACCCACTATGACCTAACTCAGCTCGCGATGACCTCCAGTACGCTGTCACTATTTGTCTCGCTCTTACTGTTTCCACAGCACTGCTCAAGGCCTACATTAGGACTCGCTCTGTCAGAGGTAATGTGCGACAAGCTACAATTTCCCTACACTGCCATTAGTAGCGCCAATGAATAACACTGTAATTCTACATTCATAAGAAATTGAAGGATAGTTATACTAACCTTCAATTGCGTTAAATCGTTCAAGTTTCTTCCTTAGGACGGAAACCATCAAAAATATACACTCCTGGAAATTGAAATAAGAACACCGTGAATTCATTGTCCCAGGAAGGGGAAACTTTATTGACACATTCCTGGGGTCAGATACATCACATGATCACACTGACAGAACCACAGGCACATAGACACAGGCAACAGAGCATGCACAATGTCGGCACTAGTACAATGTATATCCACCTTTCGCAGCAATGCAGGCTGCTATTCTCCCATGGAGACGATCGTAGAGATGCTGGATGTAGTCCTGTGGAACGGCTTGCCATGCCATTTCCACCTGGCGCCTCAGTTGGACCAGCGTTCGTGCTGGACGTGCAGACCGCGTGAGACGACGCTTCATCCAGTCCCAAACATGCTCAATGGGGGACAGATCCGGAGATCTTGCTGGCCAGGGTAGTTGACTTACACCTTCTAGAGCACATTGGGTGGCACGGGATACATGCGGACGTGCATTGTCCTGTTGGAACAGCAAGTTCCCTTGCCGGTCTAGGAATGGTAGAACGATGGGTTCGATGCCGGTTTGGATGTACCGTGCACCATTCAGTGTCCCTTCGACGATCACCAGTGGTGTACGGCCAGTGTAGGAGATCGCTCCCCACACCATGATGCCGGGTGTTGGCCCTGTGTGCCTCGGTCGTATGCAGACCTGATTGTGGCGCTCACCTGCACAGCGCCAAACACGCATACGACCATCATTGGCACCAAGGCAGAAGCGACTCTCATCGCTGAAGACGACACGTCTCCATTCGTCCCTCCATTCACGCCTGTCGCGACACCACTGGAGGCGGGCTGCACGATGTTGGGGCGTGAGCGGAAGACGGCCTAACGGTGTGCGGGACCGTAGCCCAGCTTCATGGAGACGGTTGCGAATGGTCCTCGCCGATACCCCAGGAGCAACAGTGTCCCTAATTTGCTGGGAAGTGGCGGTGCGGTCCCCTACGGCACTGCGTAGGATCCTACGGTCTGGGCGTGCATCCGTGCGTCGCTGCGGTCCGGTCCCAGGTCAACGGGCACGTGCACCTTCCGCCGACCACTGGCGACAACATCGATGTACTGTGGAGACCTCACGCCCCACGTGTTGAGCAATTCGGCGGTACGTCCACCAGGCCTCCCGCATGCCCACTATACGCCCTCGCTCAAAGTCCGTCAACTGCACATACGGTTCACGTCCACGCTGTCGCGGCATGCTACCAGTGTTAAAGACTGCGATGGAGCTCCGTATGCCACGGCAAACTGGCTGACACTGACGGCGGCGGTGCACAAATGCTGCGCAGCTAGCGCCATTCGACGGCCAACACCGCGGTTCCTGGTGTGTCCGCTGTGCCGTGCGTGTGATCATTGCTTGTACAGCCCTCTCGCAGTGTCCGGAGCAAGTATGGTGGGCTGACACACCGGTGTCAATGTGTTCTTTTTTCCATTTCCAGGAGTGTAATCAGGACGCTCATGGTGCTTAAAAGACACGACGATAGTGCAATGAATTATTTCATCAATGAAGTGAATTTTGTTGAATTGTGTTCGTACCGAGCGTTGTAACCTCACCTCTCTTAGTAGGTCTTCTGCACTGCGATATAACTGACCGTGATCACGTATGACTAATGAAATTTTACAGTGAGTATGGTGATAGTTGTCGAAGGAAAATAATACCGGTTAGGAGGAGGAAATAGTACAAAAGACCCTCCAGATGGAAGGATCTATACTAAACCTAATCTAAATACTGATGATAATTTTGAAATCGGCAGAATATAGTGCTTTTACCCACTCACCACACAGGGGGAAAAGGGTACCACGTAATACTTAATGTATTAACTATGCTGATAATACAAAGGATACTGATTAGCTAAAAAAGAGGTACTTAAACAGTAACTAGCCAGCTAGGGCAATGAATCTCCAGAAACGTAAGAAAGGTAATAGCAGAGAAATTTAAGCAGATAATCACTGGTTTTTCAATAGAAGTTTGTCACTGCTCTTTCACAACACAAAAGTTCACGAGTAAATGAATGAATCAGAAAGCACTGACTTTGCTGTTACTTATTCTGATAAACTAAATTTTGAACGTAAAGTTAAATGAAGTTACTGGTTAAATAAATAACTCTGTAACTTAAACTTTGTTATGTAAGAAATGGCTTTCAGTAATCTCGCGTTAACGTAAAGCAAAATTTAGAAAAAGCAAGCAATTTTCTTTTGATTATTGAAAGGTTGAATTGAATTTACTTTAAGCAAATGAGTAGCTGACTTAATATAACAACAATAAAATATATAGCAAGCCAGCACAAGTCACTCGACGTCATGGTGCCTTTCACATGCTCCACTGGACCCATGAAAGCTCACGTGAATGATCCCCAGAGGTAAGGTGTCAAGGAGCTGTTCACTTGGAAGACGACGGATTTGTGGCCTTCCATCACCATGATGAGGAAGATACGGGATTCATCAGAACTTGCTACACTCTGCCACTGCGCCAACGTCGAGTGCCGATGGTCACGTGCCCATTTCAGTCGTAGTTGCAGATGTCGTGGTGTTAATATTGGAATACGCATGGGTCGTCGGCTGCGGAGTCCCACAGTGCACGGAGTGGTCAGACACACTTGTACTGTGCCCAGCAAAAGGCTGACGTTAGGTCCGACACATTTCAACTCCTGTCCTGTTTTACCAGTCTACCCAGCGTACGGCGTCCGACATGTATAACGAAGGATGGATGCCCAAGCCTACAACGTTTCACCTTAGTCTCGCCACGCGTTGAAGACACCACAGCACTCCTCGAACACCCGGCAAGTCGTGCAGTTTCAGGAAGGCTCACACCGAGCCTCCGGGTCATCACTATCTGCCCTAGGTCAAACACTGATAGATCGCGCGCCTACGCGTTTCTATACAATGTCAGCACCCTCACAGTTACTACACACATTACAAAGAATATTGGATCAGCCCAGTTTCCTGAACTTCTGAAGACAGACGTTGACTGTGGATATTGTATCACAGACACGGTCCCTTTAACTGTTCAGTTATATCACTAACCCCTTCCAAAGATGTAAACAACCATGCATGAGTAGCGCCTATTAAACGGACTGGGTCCAACAGCCGATCAGTTCCAATCGTTCCACAAGGAAGGAGGTACACGGCTCGTGTTGTCTGTAGTTCAACCATGCCTAGACGGTCAATACCGCGGGTCTATCGCGTCCGCATTGTTACTTTGTGCCAGGAAGGGCTCTCAACAAGGGAAGTGTAAAGGCGTCTCGGATTGAGCCAAAGCAATGTTGCTGAGAGATGGAGGCGATACAGATAGACAAGAACTGTCGGTGAGATGACTCACTCAGGCCGCCGAAGGGCTACTACTGCAATGGATCACCGCTACCGACGGATTATGGCTCGGAGAAACTCTCAAAAAATGGCTCAAGTGGCTCTGAGCACTATGGGACTTAACATCTCAGGTCATCAGTCCCCTAGAACGTAGAACTACTTAAACCTAACTAACCTAAGTACATCGCACACATCCATGCCCGAGGCAGAATTCGAACCTGCCACCGTAGCGGTCGCGCGGTTCCAGACTGAAGCGCCTAGAACCGCTTGGCCACCAACGGCCGGCGGGAGAAACTCTAACATCAACGTCACCTTGTTGGATAATGCTTTTCGTGCATCCGCAGGACGTCTTGTTACGACTCAAACTGTGCGCACTAGGCTCATTATGTGCAACTTCACTTTTGACGTCCATGGCGAGGTTCATCTTTGCAACCACGGCACCATGCAGGGCGGTACAAATGGGCCCAACAGCATGCTGAATGGACATCTCAGGAATGGCATCACGTTCCATTCACCGGTGAGTGTCGCATGTGCCTTCAACCAGACAATGGTCGGAGACGTATCTGGAGGCAACCCAGTCAGGCTGAACGCCTTAGACACACTGTCCGGCGAGTGCAGCAAGGTGCAGGTTCCTTGCTATTTTGTTGTGGCATTATGTGGGGCAGACGTACGCCGCTGGTGATCATGAAAGGCGCTGTAACGGCTGTACGGTACGTGAATACCATCCTCCGACTGATAGCGCAGCCATATCGCAGCATATTGGCGAGGCATTCGTCTTCATGGACGACAGTTCGCGACCCCATCGTGCACATCTTGTGAATGACTTCCTTCAGGATAACGACATAGCTTGACTAGAGTGGCCAGCATGTTTTTCAGACATGCACCCTTTCGCACATGCCTGGGATGGATTTTAAATGGCTGTTTATGAACTACGTGACCCACCAACCACTCTGAGGGATCCACGTCGAATCGCCGTTGAGGAGTGGGAGAATCTGGTCCCACAGTATCTTGATGAATACAGGCACGAATCTATGAGGATATGCTAAGGGTAAATGTGTGTGAAATCTCATGGGACTTAACTGCTACGATCATCAGTCCCTAAGCTTACACACTACTTAACCTAAATTATCCTAAGGACAAACACATACACCCATGCCCGAGGGAGGACTCGAACCTCCGCCGGGATCAGCCGCACAGT
Organism: Schistocerca cancellata; assembly: GCF_023864275.1. Taxonomy (NCBI): domain Eukaryota; kingdom Metazoa; phylum Arthropoda; class Insecta; order Orthoptera; family Acrididae; genus Schistocerca; species Schistocerca cancellata. The sequence continues at coordinate 958,725,466 of NC_064626.1, forward strand.
CCATGACTGCAGCGCCTGAGACCACTCTGTTAATCCCGCGCGGCTTGCTATGGGTATTAGAGGTACCGGCGTGTACAGCAATCTGGACCATCACCCCTGAAGGTCTAACTGTATGGTGGTACAACATGCAATGTGTGGTTTTCGGCAACAGTAAAGGGAGTGGAAATGATGTTTATGTTGATCTCTATTCCAATTATCTGTACAGGTCCCAAACTCTCGGAACCGAGGTGATGCAAATCTTTTCTTGATGTGCGTGTTTTCCAAGATAGTTGAGTTCATTGACGACCTCTATTTTTTGTTCTCCCTCTTTACAATGTTTTGTTCGGATTTCTTATCTTTGTTATTAGTTTGGTCGTTTCGAAGGGGATTTTGAGATCTAAAATGGTTCAAATGGCCCTGAGCACTACGGGACTTAACTTCTGAGGCAATCAGTACCCTAGAACTTGGGACTACTTAAACCTAACTAACCTAAGGACAGCACACACATCCATGCCCGAGGCAGGATCCGAACCAGCGACCGTAGCAGCCTCGCGGTTCCAGACCGTAGCGCCTAGAACCGCTCGGCCACAGCGGCCGGCTTTGAGATCTATTTTTCCTATTTGTTTTGTAGTTCGAATGTCTGTTCTTTGACTTCTTTTCAGGTTTCTGCAAAGGCTAGACATTCGACTTTGGTACCTTTACCTTGTTCCTAGTCGGATTCTACTATGGATATTCGTGTGCCACTCTTCCCCTAGGACACAATTAAATAGCAGTGGGAAGAGTCAATATCCTTGTTTCCTTTCCGTAAACCATTTTTTATCTCAGAAGGACTGAAAAGTTCTCCCATGAACGACTCTGAAGTGAGTGTTGTGGTTTTGTTGCCCAGGCTAATTTGTTTCGTATAGAGGTAAGGTAATCCCGTTATGATGAGTCGTATGGTTTTTGTAAGTCAATGAAAGTGATAACGTATGATTTTGTTCATGAATTGTGGAAGGTCATGAGGTTTTTGAAGTTCATTATTTGTTCTGAGCAAGCTCTTCCTTTCCTGAAACCCGCTTAGTATTCTCCAAGCTGCTAGTCTAAATGTGGATCTACTGTGTTTAATAGGACTTTGAGAATATCTTGTTTTGTTTTTCATCTAATATGACTCTAGAGAATATCTTAAATTTTACCTCTAGGAGTTAGATGCCTCTGTAGTTGTTGGCGTCTGTTTTGGTCCATTTTGCCTACGGGGTGCTAGGATGAAGACCGTCTTCACCTGGGATTCTTCATTTATCCAGATTCCTTCATAAATGTTTTGGATATATGCTATGGTATTCTTGTCGACATTTTTACTCAGTTTAGATGTGATTAGGTTTTCTTCTAAGGCCTTATAGTTTTGAGATTTCAAATGAGTGCCTGCAGTTCCTTCTATATCTACATCTACATCTACATCTAGATCGATACTGTGCAAATCACAGATAATTGCCTGGCAGAGGGCTAATCGAACCACCTTCACAATTCTCTATTATTCCAATCTCGTATAGCACGCAGAAAGAATGAACACCTATATCTTTCCGTAGGAGCTCAGATTTCCCTTATTTTATCGTGGTGATCGTTCCTCCCTATGTAAGTCGGTGTCAACAAAATATTTTCGCAACGGGGGAGAAAGTTAGTGATAGGAATTTCTTGAGAAGAAACCGTCACAACGAAAAACGCCTTTTTTAATGATTTTCAGCTCAAATCCTGTATCATTTCTGTGACACTGTCTCCCATATTTCGCGATAATACAAAACGTGCTACCTTTCTCTGAACTTTTTAGATGTACTCCGTCAGTCCTATTTGGTAAGGTTTCTACACCTCGCAGCAGTATTCTAAAAAAGGACGGACACGCGTAGTGTAGACAGTATCCTTAGTAGATCTGTTACATTTTCTAAGTGTCCTGCCAATAAAACGCAGTCTCAGGTTAGCCTACCCCACAACATTTTCTATGTGTTCCACCCAATTCAAGTTCTTCGTGATTGTAATACATAGGTATTTAGTTGAATTTAAGGCTTTTAGATTAGACTGATTTATCGTGTAACCGAAGTTTAACGAGTTACTTTTAGCACTCATGTGGACGACCTCACACTTTTTGTTATTTAGGGTCAACTGCCGGATTTCGACCATTCAGATATGTTTTCTAAATCGTTTTGCAGTTTGTTTTGATCTTATGATGAATTTATTAGTCGATAAACGACAGCGTCATCTGCAAACAACCGAAGACAGCTGCTCAGATTGTCTCCCAAATTGTTTATATAGATAAGGAACAGCAAGGGGACTCATTTCTGATTTACTCGATGACTTTCAGTCAGTTACAACGAACTGTGACCCCTCTCTCAGGAAATCACAGATCTAGTCACATAACTGTGTCGCTGTTCCATAAGCACTCATTTCGCTTGTGTGGTACCGTGTCAAAAGCCTTCCGGAAATCCAGGAATACGGAATCGATCTGAAATCCGTTGTCAATAGCACTCAACACTTCATGTAAATAAAGAGCTAGTTGTGTTTCACAGGATCGATGTTTTCTGAACCCATTTTGACTGTGTGTCAATAGACCGTTTCATCGTGGTAATTCATAATGTTCGAACACAGTATATGTTCCAAAATCCTGCTGCATATCGACGTAACGATAAGGGCCTGTAATTTAGTGCATTTCTCCTACTACCTTTCTTGAATATTGGTGTGACCTGTGCTACTTTCCAGTCTTTGGGTACGGATCTTTCGTTGAGCGAACGGTTGTATATGATTGTTAAGTATGAGGGTAATGCATCAGGATACTCCGAAAGGAGCTTAATTTGTATACAGTCTGGACCAGAAGACCTGCTTTTATTGAGTGATTTAAGTCTTTTCACTATTCCGAGGATATTTACTTCCATGTTATTCATGTTGGCAGCTGTTCTCGATTCGCATTCGGGAATATTTACTTTGTCTTCTTTTGTGAAGGCATTTTGGAGGTCTGCGTTTAGTAACTCTGCTTTCGCAGCACTGTCTTTGAAAATATCTCCATTGCTATCGCGCAGAGAAGGCATTGATTGTTTCTTTCCGCTAACATACTTCACGTACGACCAGAATCTCTTCGGATTTTCTGTCAGGTTTCGAGACAAATTTTCGTTGTGGAAACTGTTATAAGCATCTCGCCTTGAAGTCCGGGCAATATTTCGAGCTCCTGTAAAAGATCGCCAATCATGGGGATTTTGCGTCATTTTAAATTTCGCATGTTTCTTTCGCTGTTTCTGCAACAGTGTTCTAACCCATTTTGCGTACCAAGGAGGATCAGCCCCGTCGTCTGTTAATTTATTCGGTATAAATCTCTCAGTTGCTCCCGATACCATTTCTTTGAATTTAAGCCATATCTGGTCTGCACTTATGTTATTAATTTGGAATGAGTGGAGTTTGTCTCTCAGGAAGACGTCAAGTGGATTTTTAACTGCTTTTTTGAATAGCTATACATTATTCGCTTATTTTTCGAGTATTTGGGGATTACAATATTCAATCTCGCTTCGACAACCCTGTGTTCACTAATCCCTGATTCGGTTTTGATGCTCGTTGTTAACTCGGGATTATTTGTTGCTAAGAGGTCAAGTGTGTTTTCATAACCGTTTACTATTCGTGCGGGCTCATGAGCTAACTGCTCGAAATATTTTTCAGAAAATACGTTTAGCACAATTTAGGATGATATTTTATGCGTACCTTCGGAATTGAACATCTATTTTCGCCGACATTTTGAGGGGAAATTAAAGTCACCACCAACTATTATCGTATGAGTCGGGTACGTTTTTGAAACCAAACTTAAGTTTTCTTTGAACCTTTCAGCAACTGTCTATCCTCTGAACTGAGAGGTCGGTAAAAGGATCCAATTGTTATTTTATTCCGGTTGCCGACAATGACCTCTCGCCATACTAACTCACAGGAAGTACCTACTTCAGTTTCGCGACAAGTTAAACTACTTCTGAGAGCAACAAAGACGCCTCCGCCAACCGTGTTGTAGCCTATCCTTTAGGAACACCGTTAGGTTCTTCGCAAAAATTCTGGATGAGTTTATGTCCGGCCTTAGCCAGCTTTCAGTGTCTATAACAATTTGAGCATCAGTGCTTTCTATTAGCGCTTGGAGCTCTGCTACCTTCCCAACACAGCTACGACAATTTACAACTGCTATACCAATGGTTCCTGTATCTTCGTTCTTCCTGTGTTTAGCCTTCACCCTTTGTGACTGAAGCCCTTCTTATGTTTCCCCGAGACCCTCTATCCTAAATAACCGCTCAGTCCACGCCACACAGACCCTGCTACCCGTGTAGCCGCCTCCTGCGTATAGTGGACACCTGACGACCACACCTAACCTATTCAGCTGAACCCGAAACCCAACCACCCTTTGGTGCAAGTCGAGAAATCTGCAACCTACACGGTCGCAGAACCGTCTGAGCCCCTGTTTCAGACCCTCCATTCCCCTTGGTCGTGGGTGGATCCGAGGTAGGACTTAATTTGAACATTTTTATGAACCATTCTCTAAATATTTTGCCATTACATCTTTTATTGTGGGCAATATTTCCTTTTTTGTGTTGGAGTTGTAGGATCGCTGTGCTGTGTAGGTTATTTTATGTTGAAAATTCCGATAAAAATTCTTTGTGTTATTTTTGATGTTCATGATTGATTTGAAAGGGGAGTTAGCAGTTAGTCTTCTCGTATTTTCTTTATTTCTCGGAGATATTTGATCACTAATTTTCTTATGTTCAAGGTGTTTTTTCTGTTGCGTTATCTCCCCTGTGACTGTCATTGTTGTAATGCTTTTCTTAATAGTTCAAGGAGCTTCAAACACGTTTTTTGGCTTTGGTTATGAGAGATAATTGTTCGGATTTACTTATTAAAGAGGATGTACATGAAGACGAAAAGGGAGATATGATACAGCGTGAAGAGTTTGACAGAGCACTGAAAGACCTGAGTCGAAACAAGGCCCCGGGAGTAGACAAAATTCCATTAGAACTACTGACAACCTTGGAAGAGCCAATCCTGACAAAACTCCACCATCTGGTGAGCTAGATGTGTGAGACAGGCGAAATACCCTCAGACTTCAAGAGGAATATAATAATTCTAATCCCAAAGAGAGCAGGTGCTGACAGATGTGAAAATTACCGAACTATCAGTTTAATAAGTCACGGTTGCAAAATATTAATGTGAATTCTTTACAGAAAAATGGAAAAATAGTACAAGCCGACTTCGGTGATGATCAGATTGGATTCCGTAGAAACGTGGGAACACTTGAGGCAATATTGACCCTATGACTTATCTTAGAAAATAAATTAAGGAAAGGCAAACCTACGTTTCTAGCAATTGTAAACTTAGAGAAAGTTTTTGACAATGTTGACTGGAATACACTCTTTCAAATTCTGAAGGTGGCAGGGGTAAAAAACAGGGAGCGAAATGCTATTTACAATTTGTACAGAAACCAGATGGCAGTTATAAGGGTCGAGGGACATGAAAGGGAAGCAGTGGTTGGGAAGGGAGTGAGACAGGGTTGTAGCCTCTCCCCAATGTTAATCAATCTGTATATTAGGCAAGCAGTGAAGGAAACAAAAATTCGGAGTAGGTATTAAAATCCATGGAGAAGAAATAAAAATTTTGAGATTCGCCGATGACATTGTAATTCTGTCAGAGACAGCAAAGGACTTAGAAGAGCAGTTGATCGGAATGGATAGTGTCTTGAAAGGAAGATATAAGATGAACATCAACAAAAGCAAAACAAGGATGATGGAATGTTGTCGAATTAAGCCGGGTGATGCTGAGGGAATTAGATTAGGAAATGAGACACTTAAAGTAGTAAAGGAGTTTTGCTATTTGGGAAGCAAAATAAATGACGATGGTCAAAGTAGAGAGGATATAAAATGTAGACTAGCAATGTCGAGGAAAGAGTTTCTGAAGAAGATAAATTTGCTAACATCGAGTGTAGATTTAAGTGTCAGGAAGTCGTTTCTGAGAGTATTTGTGTGGAGTGCAGCCATGTATGGAAGTGAAACATGGACCACAAATAGTTTGTACAAGAGGAGAATAGAAGATTTCGAAATGTAGTGCAAAAGAATAATGCTGAAGAATAGATGGGTAGATCACATAACTAATGAGGAGGTACTGAATAGGATTGGGGAGAAGAGGAGTTTGTGGCACAACTTGACTAGAAGAAGGGATCGGTTGGTAGGACATGTTCTGAGGCATCAAGGGATCACCAATTTAGTATTGGAGGGCAGCGTGGAGGGTAAAAATCGTGGAGGGAGACCAAGAGATGAATACACTAAGCAGATTCAGAAGAATGTAGGTTGCAGTAGCTACTGGGAGATGAAGAAGCTTGCAAAGAATAGAGTAGCATGGAGAGTTGCATCAAAGCAGTCTCAGGACTGAAGACCACAACAACAACAACAACAACAACACTTATTAAACTTTGCTTTATTTTATGCCATGTTTTGTTTTGCATGTCTTTAGTTGGGAGGGAAATTCCTTGAAGCTTATTATCTTGTCTAGATGATATTTTCTCCTTTTCCGTTGGTGGTTAGGCTTATACTTCTGAGGATGATGTAAGTTTTATTTTGGAAAGGTAGTACTCGTAATCTAATGTGTCTCCTCTGAAGACTTTGACATTTTGTGCTTCTTCATGGAATTTCAGTGTAATTGCCATTCAATCTAAATGAAGATAGATTCATCTAGGTGAGTGTTTAGTGAGACCCATATTCTCCAAATTCTGGGTAGCTTTTTAAGGGCTGTGGAGTTTACGGTTATGTTGTGTGCTTGGCACTGTTCTGTCATTATGGTTAGTTTTCGTATGTGGTGTGTAGTTTAAATTCTTTTTCTGTATTTCTTCTCCTTCACTCCCTCGGAACTGAAGTTCTCAACAACTAAAACATTGAGTTTTTGTAGAATATTCACACAGTATCATCTATTTAATCCCAAAAACGTTCCATCTTTTCTTTGTCCTTTCTATTATCTTCATTTATGGAGGCATGTGCATTCACAATGGTATACACTTTGTTAGCATTTAAAAATAAATGTGGAGAGTCTTTCAGATTGTGAATGAAAGTTGATAGTAGAGTTCAAAACATTTTTGTCTATTATGAAACCAGTTCCACAGTATGGGATCTTTTCCATTTTTTTTACCTTCTCTTTGGATATTCTGAAGCTCCCAGAATCCAAATTATTTTCACCCATGAATCTGGTTAATGTATTGTCGTTATGTGACTTCTTTTTGGTCCTTTAGAGTGTTTGTACGATGCTCGAATGTTTCAGACTTGAGAATCCTTGTTGAAAGTAGCTACACAACTTGTTTTTATGCTTCATCTTGCTTGAGGTTCCAAGACAGATTGACATTTGTGCAATGTTACAGACTCCCACGAATCAGATTATCTGCTTGCACAATTCAGTGCAATGGACTGTCCACTGGGGTAATTTGTTTCACATCACACACTTCCATGATTCATTATATTATGTATAGGGTGGCTATTACTGTCAGGTGCAAAGACTGCCCAACCTGTGTACAGCAGCCTTTGGATTTTGATTTCTGTGTTGTCCCACAGGTAGTATTCTATCTTCCACAAACCCAGCATATCTGCAGAACCTTTCCTTATCCGCCACCTGAGAACGCACCCAATAGGGAGAAAGAACGCCCTCTACCCTTGAGGAAATACTTTTTGAATAGATCTGTGTAAGTTATTATAGCATTACTCCTAATTTGATAAAATGTTTTATTACCTTACGACATCTACACGGAAACTCTGTCTCTACAGCTTCATATTTATATGTACTTACGGAACTTGTGTATTTTACTTAAATAATTTCATTACAACAATTCTGATTTCAACTTTTGAAGTTAACTGTATAGTGCCTCTAATGCTACTCACAAGGGAACCTCCCCATCGCACCCCCCTCAGATATAGTTATAAGCTGGCACAGTGGATAGGCACTGAAAAACTGAACACAGATCAATCGAGAAAGCAGGAAGAAGTTGTATGGAACTATGAAAAAATAAGCAAAATATACAAACAGAGTAGCCCATGCGCAACATAGCCAACATCAAGACTAATCAAAGCCCAGGAGCGCCGTGGTCCCGTGGTTAGCGTGAGCAGCTGCGGAACGAGAGGTCCTTGGTTCAAATCTTCCCTTGAGTGAAAAGTTTACTTTATTTTCGTAAAGTTATGATCCGTCCGTTCGTTCATTGACGTCTCTGTTCACTGTAATAAGTTTAGTGTCTGTGTTTTGCGACCGCACCGCAAAACCGTGCGATTAGTAGACGGAAGGACGTGCCTCTCCAATGGGAACCGAAAACATTTGATCGCAAGGTCATAGGTCCACCGATTCCTCCACAGGAAAACACATCTGATATATTCTATACCACACTGGTGACGGCATGTGCGTCACATGACAGGAATATGTTGTCGACCCACCTAACTTGTACACATGGCGAATGGGTAAAAGGATTCTTCTACCTTTCCCGATTTAGGTTTTGTTGTGGATGTGATAATCACTCCCAAAAAAGTGATGAAAACATAAGAGTTTGTCACATAAACTGAAAATAAAACATTAAACTTTTCACTGGAGGGAAGACTTGTTGCTCACGCTAACCACGGGACCACGGCGCTCCTGGGCTCAGATTATCCTTGATGTTGCCCATGTTGCCCATCAACTATTCAGTTTGTGTATTTTGCTTATTTCTTTCATAGTTCCACACAACTTCTTCCTGTTTTCTCGATTGATCTGTGTTCAGTTTATCAAGGCATATCCACTGTGCCAACTTATAATTAAATCTGAGGGGGTTGCGATGGGGAGGTTCCCTTGTCATCATTACTGCACAAAGTAGAAAAGAGGAAGAAACTAGTGACACTAGACAGAGGTGGAGACATAGCTATGCAGCAGAGCGAAAGAATCTACACTGTTCGTCGTACATACACTTGAGCACACATAGCCACACTGGCACCAGTAGCCAGGCCCAAGTTACACATTCAGCAAAGTGTCCTCTGACAGATAGATAGATAGATAGATAGATAGATAGAGAGAGAGAGAGAGAGAGAGAGAGAGAGAGAGAGAGATAGTTGTTAGCTCTTGTTACATCAAGAAAGAATCTCTACCTTGGATACAGAAACACCTTTCACAGAGTTGACTGTACAGTTAAGAACCTGCAATAAACTGTCAAGAAAACGAAGCGTAAGAAGGACTGCTGAACACTAGTAAAGAAGCAAGCCACATTCGATCATAGCGAGCAGAGCCTCAATAGCGACCAGAGCCTCACATCATTATCTCCCACTCATCTCCTTAAATACTGCAGCTCTACAGCACTCAATTCAGTTTGCCATTACGATCGATGGCGTTCATACCTAAGCATTCAGTAGTGTAGTGATATTTACAATGTAGTAACACCTGTGCATTATATGTTCCAGCAATTCTCATGAATATGATGCCTTCCATTCCCAAAATGACAAAATTTGAGTAACAAGACCTGGTCTTGGCAAGGGCTGCCACCTGCCACATATCTGATGGGCAGACTAAATGTCTTCCAGCACCGGTGTGGTGCTTATTTTACTAGCATCAACGGCAGTGCTGGGTGAGAGGGCCACCCAGCTCCTCTGTTCTCTCTCATCATTGCAGGCGATTTCCAGGTTCCAGGGCCTATCCGCCCAGTCGAACCAGCAGCATCCAGCTACATGACCTCCAGCAGTGCATTACATCCCAATGGGTCACAGTGTTGAGCACATACCCATGCAATGGCTTCGCTTGTAGACTGTCAGAAAGCAACCCACAAACAGCTGGGGTAACAGACCTCGACACTGACCGGCCGTGCTGACAACAGGAATCAGTGGAATTACACTGTGTCACTGGAACGAGATTTTAGCCATGACTAATGAGAAGATATGGAACTGTAAATCTGAACGAATTGATGTTAACTTGCTAATCATGCTTAACTATTTCTGAAAGGCGCGCTACAGGCTCCAAAACACCGTCCTGAACACATAATGGCGCCTCTGCATGGCACTCCTGCAGTACTGTGCTGCCACGTTCTGTCGTTTTCTTCACCTATAAGCTTGGTCACGTAATATTCATTAGTCTGCTAACGACCATCTCCTGGAAACTTGGTCACTGCCAGCAGACAGCATGGATGTTTTCAGTGTCATTTTGAATGAACAACGACTATGGTTGTCTATACTTACTGTATAGCCATGATACAGCCACAAGTTCGAGGGTACGGCATTAAATAAATTGTTTCATGTAACGTTTACGTTATTATCGTCTCATTCATAACATACAGGGTGATCCAAAAAGAATACCACAACTTTAGGAATTTAAAACTCTGCAACGACAAAAGGCAGAGCTAAGCACTATCTGTCTGCGAATTAAGGGAGATATAAAGTTTCATTTAGTTGTACATTTGTTCGCTTGAGGCGCTGTTGACTAGGCGTCAGCGTCAGTTGATGCTAAGATGGCGACCGCTCAACAGAAAGCTTTTTGTGTTATTGAGTACGGCAGAAGTGAATCGACGACAGTTGTTCAGCGTGCATTTCGAACGAAGTATGGTGTTAAACCTCCTGATAGGTGGTGTATTAAACGTTGGTATAAACAGTTTACAGAGAATGGGTGTTTGTGCAAAGGGAAAAGTTCTGGACGGCCGAGAACGAGTGATGAAAATGTAGCACGCATCCAGCAAGCATTTGTTCGCAGCCCAGGAAAATCGACTCGCAGAGCTAGCAGAGAGCTGCAAATTCCACAATCAACTGTATGGAGAGTCCTACGAAAAAGGTTAGTTATGAAACCATATCGTCTGAAATTGGTTCAAGCACTGTCTGCAGCTGATAAGATTAAAAGAATCGATTTCTGTGATTTTATCCTTGCTCAAATGGAAACAGATGAATCTTTCGTTTCAAAGATTGTGTTTAGTGATGAAGCAACTTTCCACACTAACGGGAAAGTCAACCGTCACAATGTCTGTATATGGGGCACTGAGAATCCGCGGGAAACAGCTCAGTATGAACGTGACTCGCCTAAGGTGAACGTTTTCTGTGCCACTTCAGCCAATAAAGTTTTTGGTCCCTCTTTCTTCGAAGGTGCTACTGTAACTGGACTACAGTATCTGGAGATGTTAGAGAATTGGCTGTTCCCTCAGCTCGAACAAGAAGCACAACAATTCATATCTCACAGGATGGAGCGCCACCACATTGGCACTTATCTGTCCGTAACTACCTGAACGTCAACTACCCGAGACGATGGATCGGCCGCCAGGCAGCCCGTGACAGAGCACTTCATCACTGGCCTCCAAGAAGCCCTGATCTTACCCCCTGCGATTTTTTCTTATGGGGGTATGTTAAGGATATGGTGTTTCGGCCACATCTCCCAGCCACCATTGATGATAAAAACGAGAAATAACATCAGCTATCCAAACTGTTACGCCTGATATGCTACAGAGAGTGTGGAACGAGTTGGAGTATCGGGTTGATATTGCTCGAGTGTCTGGAGGGGGCCATATTGAACATCTCTGAACTTGTTTTTGAGTGAAAAAAAAACCTTTTTAAATACTCTGTGTAATGATGTATAACAGAAGGTTATATTATGTTTCTTTCATAAATACACATTTTTAAAGTTATGGTATTATTTTTGAATCACCCTGTATATAGACTTACATCATGCTGTATCTGTGTCGATTTTCATGTCATTTTACGTATATTCTCTATATTTGACATTTCCTTGCGTATTTAACAGCCAAGAGCAAAAATGTCCTCTTGTCTTAGACATGATTTTTTATACTCTGCTTTGCAGTGTTAAATAATTTTGTTGAAACCCTTGTGAATACCATTAGTGTTGAATGCAATTTCTGTATTCAATATCTTTCCAATCTGAAGATGAACGGAAATTAGATATCTATTTTTCCTGTATGCGATATTGGCTAGTAAGGATTTTACAAAATATCAACATTCATTGAAACAACACTCTGCTGTCTCTACACTAAGAATGTCAGGTAACAACGGTATTATTTGCACCTTGGTGTTTATATATTTTAATGTAATTCCGAACGTAGCTTATTTCATATACTACTAAAAGCAATGACTGTTGAAGACATGAAGTTCTGTATCAGGTACCAAACAGATCAGAAATCATATCCAATGACGAACTTCACTGATACATAGTGGTAAATGATCACCTTTTGCTTAGAGGGCAAATTTTAGTATTTTTAATTGCACATAGTTTGTCTCAAAGTTCTATTCAATAAAACTGTAGACACACATTACAAATATTCCAAGATACTTAGTTTAACATTATCTTAAAAAGACGGGTATTATCCTCATTCATCTGCGGATTACAAATGTACAGGTTTCACAGTATTACGTCTTTGCATCAAAGTACGAAGACCCATTTCAGAGACCACAACACCGTTCCGCCACGAAAAGTGGTAGCCTCGCCACATGACTGCCGACCACTCAAGCTGCCCGATTGAAGAACGATGAAGTAAGCAGTATAATTAGCCGCAGGGAAGGATTATTTCATTTCTCTTCGTGCATCCACCTCAAGAACATCATCGCCGGCTACCCTAAGCTGTCGTTTTCCCAGAATCAGTGCCGATGAACCCCCCCCCCCCCCCCCCCAACGGTGCTCTGCTCCACTAGTCTGTGCCGAATAGCTGATAGGTTCGTAAATGTTCCTTCTCGATATCTGTGCTACGGTGACATACATCGCGGGAAAGATTCTTTAACTTTTTCGGCCGCTGCTCGTGGTAGTGCGGTAGCGTTGTCGCTTCCCGCGCCCGGGTTCCCGGGTTCCCGGCGGGATCAGGGATTTTCTCTGCCTCGTGATGCCTGGGTGTTGTGTGATGTCCTTAGGTTAGTTAGTTTTAAGTAGTTCTAAGTTCTAGGGGACTGATGACCACAGATGTTAAGTCCCATAGTGCTCAGAGCCATTTGAACGTTTTTTTTAACTTTTTCCCTGTATTATCAAGTGGTGGCGACAGCATGTGCGACAGACGTTAATATAGCGAAATATCAGTTTCCTCTACTTCATTTATTTTTGTGTGGAGTTGAAATTTTCGTGCACAAAGATCCACTGCTTTAATTTTCGATAATGATCAATGGTCATAAATTACAGTAACAGTAAAAATGTTTATTTATTTCTGGATATTACACCACTCAAGAGCCTGTAGAAATGCAACAGTCAGGTTGAGAGCGACTTCAGGAGAACCTGCCCTTAGAGACGAAGTACGGCAAGTAGTTCTGGTTTGCCTTAAATACACACTGTAGCGATAGTGAGTGTTAGTGACGTTTGAGAGTGGACGTGGTGATTCAATGTTAGTTAAGAATGACTTTAAGGCGACAAGGACGCCATTATCAGCACCTCATTGAGTTCGAACGAGGTCGTGTGCTAGGGCAACGAGTAGTTGGATTTTCCTTCTATAAAGCTATAGAAAGACGTGGGAGAAATGTAGCCGCTGTTCATGATTGCTGGCAGCGATGGATACATGAGGTACGGTGGCAAGAGGTCAGGGCTGCGTACGGCCAGGTGGCACTGCCGAGAGGAAACACCATCGTGTTCGACTTATAGCTGTGGCGCCTCTAACTGCTCTGCAGCAGCAATCTGAGCAACAGAGCAGCAGTTGGCATCACAGTGCCACAACGAGAAGCCACAAATCGGTTACTTCAAGTAGTTGGGTTTAAGTAGCCCTAAGTTCTAGGGGACTGATGACCTCAAATGTTAAGTCCGATAGTGCTCAGGGCCATTTGAACCATATTTTGATTTTCCCAGAATCTCCCATAGGCAGCGTTTCGTAGTTCCTATCATACGTTTCCAACAGCCTCCCCATGAAGCTGCCCGTGGCACAATAAACTTCCAAGAGACGTCTTCGCGAGCGATGTGCTGGCTGATCCTTGCGTCTTCGAAGAAATGAGCGGTAGCCCTCAGTTCTGCGTTTGCTGCTTCAAAAATTTTTGCATTATTCGCATAAGCAGCATTGGTAGCCCTTTTCTTGCAGTAATTCTTATGAAGGCTATAAAAAATTAGTCTCTGCTCATATCTGGTGAAAATTCGAGGTGGAGAGCTCTTGTAGTAGCACATGTAAATAGTAACACAAAATTCTGGTAACGGGTTACCGAGTTTGACGAAAAAACGTCCTACGAAATTTAAGACTGTTAATGCGAATTTAATGCGGTACGGTGGCAAAGGACTTTCTCTCTCGCAAGATCGGTCACTGGCGGCTATCTTACAAGGGAGACACGTGTGTATGATTCTTATAACTATTTATCTTCCCCTTAAAGTCGAATATTCTTTCCGTAATTCAGTTAATACTTCAGCATTTCCTAGGTGGTGTAAGTGTATTTAAGTTTGTCGAATAAGTAACTTTGTGAATGAAAACCTTTTAAGAGCACTGGATGTTTTTCCAGTATATTCAAGTCTCCAAAGTGAAGTTGTCCTCCACGTCGAACGATTCCATTCTGAAAAAAACAGATTTTAACTTTCTATCTTTGATTTCGCTGGAACTCGGTCGTGTTTTTAAGCTCATAGTATTCCGCTGGAAAGCTTTCGTGCTGGGCCATCCGTATACAACTTGATTCTAGTTCATTAGCAGTGACTTTAACAGTGTATTACGTCCTGCAGATCAATCTCCAAATTTTAATTTCTGTGGCGAATTACATGAATTGGTCCGCTTCTTACGCCTGCAAGACGTGTTGGTATGTAACTACCCGACGTTAGTTAAATTTACTTTCTTTACTTCGACTTTTAATAGCCAGTTAGATAGATTTTACTTATCAGACTGCCTGGGAAATTGAATTCTTAGTTTTTAAGTCATCCCATCTTCCTTTACGAATCACTGTCCTGTGACTACAATCCTTGATCTAGAACGGTCACCAGTCAAATTGTTTCGCACTCCGTGGATGTTAGATGTCGCTCATCTAGCTGACCCCTCTCTCGATGAGGTGATGCGAACCGTGTGGGAGCGTACTCTGCCGTCCATTGGGAAGTACTCTTCCAACCTTGACTGGTGGACACAGCTGGCAAAACCGAGGCACAGGCAAACTTTGGAGACTTTCGGAGAAGTTGCGAATATTACTATTCTGTCCTGCGTGAACTTTATGATGCTGCGAATCACGTTCCACTGCGAATAGCGGATGTTAGACGGGCGTGTAAAGGAAAAAGTGTTGACCTTGAAAAGAATACGAATGGAGGGGTTGAAAATGCGATCCCAGCCAAGAACATTGGTGACGGAAGAACTGACTTTCTTATATCACTTGCTTCAGCATCAGACCCGACGCCGACGCTGTTGTATTCATTCTCTCACGACAGACAATGGACGTATCGTATCGGAGCAAGCTGATATAGTGCGTGTCTTACACCAATACTATGCAGACATCTACGACATCGATGAGTCCAGCGCACCGCCTTACGACCCACTAGTCAGCACCATGGATACGACAATTACACCTAAACATAATGAGATGCTCTTAGCTGAATTTCTGCCTGATGAAATTTACAAACTTATTGAAGGAACGCCTTCTCAAAAGTCCCCGGCTCTAGATGGACTTCCCAAGGAATTTTACGTGCGCGTTTGGCCGCTGTTGGGTACTACCTTTACGTCTCTTTTGAATGAGGTGTTACAGAGTAGAGCAGTTCCGACCTTGTTCAAAGTGTGGAAAATTGTTTTAATCCCGAAGCGCCCTGGACCGGCTTCCCCTGATACCTTTCGCCAAATTACTTGTGAAACTTTCATTGTAAAACTGTTGTGAGGGCAGTTAATAGTAGGATGTCGGCTCTGATGGAGGTAATTGTTGCCAAACATCAAAGCTGCGTACCTGGTCGCACCATTCGCACTCCTATAGTCGAGTGTCGTGAAGTGGTTTCGGTTGCTGCTGTAACGTGGGTCCCTTGTGCCCTTGCTTTCCTAGACTTTGATAAGGCATTTGATCGTATTCACCACGACTTCTTGCTTCTGATTCTAGAGGCAGTTGGTTTTACTGCTGACACACGGCGAGTGCTCTAAAATCTATTTACGGGCATTTCAGCTCGGTAGTTGTTAATGACCAACTGATGCCCCCGATAAATATCCGTAGGGGAGTGCCTCAAGGAAGCCCGCTATCAATGACTTTGTTTGTGTTGTCTGTGGAGCCCCTACGATGGATGCCAGCATCCCAGCTGAAAGGTTGGACGCATTCTGGAGGGACTACAGCTGTTCGTGCATATGCAGATGATGTGATGGTTCTACACCGAAATTCTGCGGTGATACCTCGAGTGAAGGCTGTAATCGATGAATCTTGTCGGAGTTTAGGTGCACTACTTAATGACGGTAAATGTAGGCTTCGTACATTGCAACGTTTAGATGACGCAGTTGTTCCATGGGCTCCTGTGGTGGATCGGCATACGTCTCTCGGTATCATCATTCATCGTTGTCCACTGAAAATGGCGACGCTCAACTGGAAGTTTGTTACGGAAAAAATTCAGGGAACGGTACTAGAACATGAAAAGCGTTCTCTTACTCTGCTCCAAAAAGTCCGAATACTGTATACATACGTTTTATGCAAAGCGTATTTCGTGGCCCAAGTTTATCCGCTTCCCTCGATGATGGCGAAGAAACTACAGCAACTGTCTAGTCGTTTCTTATGGAGAAGGAATATCTTTCGCTTATGGTATGAGGTGATTACAAAGCCTCTTTCCTTTGTGGGGTTGGGCCCGCCTAAGATACGAAGAAAGAAGCAGATGCTATATGAGCGACTTACTGTTTTGATGATAGCTCAAGCAACTCACACTTTCACGTCTCGTTTATTTCTCTGTGTCCGTCCTTCTAGTTTTGAACTCCCTATTGATGTTGGTCGCAGAAATTATCAGTTAAAACACATTCGTGACATCTATCTTGCCGTTAGCTATTTAGCGGCTGACATTTTATGGTGACCTGTCCTCGCCATGAAATTCCTAGAGATTCGTTGGGAAGCAGTCCCTTGCCCCAACCTCGTTGAAAGAGAATCGCCGTAAACAACCTGGACAACTGTTTGGCTCAATATCTGTCTTCCGATTTTGCCGATGCGCTTAGCGTCCTCGTGGTAGTAAATAACATGATTCCTACGAACGAGCGACTTTTCCATCTTGGACTTAGTGACACGGATTTACGTAGTTACTGCACGTCTGTAGATGCGATACGACATCGCTTTAATTGCTGAGGTCATACGGCAAACTGTTCTTGGATCAGGACACAACTGGCCTTCGTTACTCGATCTTCTGAGACTGCTCACACTACAGACATTACATTTCGCCCAGATTTTTGTTTCTTTCCACGATCGAACACGGCACACTGTTTCAATCTGCTGGGAATTTCATATCAGCGCACACTCCGCTGCAGAATGTAAGTTTTATTCTGGAAACGTCAAAACTGTCACTACTCAGTATCCTCGTACGTAACATTCCATCTTTGTTAAGGAACATGAGTTAACATAAGCGCCCATTAATAGGCACCTGGCAGGAAAAATGTGATAGACAAATGAGGGCGATGAAGTAATGAGATTACAGGCAGCCTTGATACATGCTATCTCCGCCCTTACCTCGTTTCGAGGACAGGAAAAAAGCGGACGTCGTTTTCTTCTTTCATTTTCCGTCTAGCAGGTGGTTCATTCACAGCAGCACTTTACATATAGTATAATCATGACAGGACAACATATATCTTTCTGACAACTTTAATTACGTTACTAGATAGACATATACATAATACAAAGACTAAAACACTACAAACAGAGTATTTATTTAACCATCAACTTAACTACTTGGAGAACTCTCTTATCTTCAGCAGAACCCCACTTGCGCTCTGAGGGCGGAGTAAATGGTTTTGAAATTGTTAATATTTGGGACGGCATGTCCGTTTTCGGTAGTAACCTGGCATTTAAGGGAAAACTCCAAAAAGTGATAACAGTGTCACCTGGTAAGGAATGACTGCCAGTGAGACACAGCTCATGTGCTACGACCAACTTTTAGGTTTGATACAAATGTTGCTAGCATCCTACTCTAGTCTTCTTTAACATACATATAATGTCAGTGAGCGTGCTGTCCGAGCGTAGAATGAAGAAGAAGTGCGATCTACCTGAGTTTGACCAACGGCTGCTTGTGATGACCAGGAGGCTCGGCAAGAGCATTTCGGGAACTGCACGACTTGTCGGGTGTTCGAGGAGTCCTGTAGTGAGAGTCTTCAGCACGTGGCGAAACCAAGGTGAAAACCAAGGTGAAACCAAACGTTGTGTGGTTGGGTGGCCACACTCATTACAGGTGTCGGTTGTCGTAGGCTGGGCATACTGGTAAAACAGGAGAGGCGGTGAACTGTGGCGGAATTAATGTTGGACTTTCGTGTTGTGCAGCGTGTAAGTGCGTCAGAACACACAGAGCACCGAACACTCCTGAATATGGGATTCCGAAGTCGACGACCTATGTTAACACCACGACACTGGCAACTACAACAGAAATAGGAATGTGACGGTCGCATCAGACATGGTGCAGAGCGTTTCATGGTCTAATGAATCCCGAAACCTATTTCATCACGCAGATAGGAGAGGGCGAATTCGTCGTATTCCAGGGGAACACTCCTTGACAGCTGCACTGCGGGACAGAGACAAACTGGCAGTGGGCTCCATTACTCATTGGGGAACATTCGCGTGGGCAACCATGGATTCAGTGGAGTTCGTGGCAGGTACCCTGACGCCGAAGGACTCACGTACACTGTTTGCAGATCACGTGCACATATTCATGACACTCATGTTTTCCGATGGCAGTGGCAATTTTCAACAAGATAATGCACAACGCCATAAAGGTCAGAAATGTGATAGAGAGGTCTGAGGAACACATTGGCGAGTTCCAGTTGATGAACTGGCTCCCAAGTCACCAGATCTTAACCCGATCGAACACATCTGGGATGTGACCGGAAGTAGCGCCAGAGCTAATCACCCCCTCTCCGGAATTTTTTGAAGTTAGGTGACTTGTGTGTGCAGATATGGTGCCAACTCCTTCCAGCGATCCACCAAGACCTCACTGGATCCATGCCACAAAGCTTCGCCGCTGCTATCCGTGCCAAAAGTGGACATATCGGCTATTAGGTATGTGGCCATAATTTTCTTGCTGATCAAAAAAAAAAAATCAGATTAAGAGCAACTATCTATTTTCTTTACAGTTTTTATACTCTACCCTTGAAGACTGTGTGAGCTGGTACTAGGGCGACGCCTCTGGCCGCAAAGGAAAGGGGCGGGGGGGAAGTAAGTAGCTACTCAAAGCGGATTAGAATTTGCACCAAACGATAGTTACTGATAGAAGGTTGCCACTTACACATTTTGAATCTACATATTATAAGCTATTGCACTAATTATGTATAACTAGTGAAAAGTCCCCTTAGAAAAATTATACATGACTGTGTTTAAACTGACATGCAATATTTTTAGCGCAACGCAATCTGACTTTCAAAAATCCCTACAAAAGAATGGCCCTGACTAACATTAACCTATACGTTTCACAAATCACTTACCTCACAAAAATCTTGGTTACTCTAACTACTGCAATACAGCGAGCGCCACTACTGCCAACTAAATAAAAGATTCAAACTACGGAAGGCACTAACTACTAATAGGCATAGTTAGCAAATGAAAGATTTTGATAGAGAACAAACAATGTATTTACCTTACTAGTGTTCAAAAGTCATAATATATATATAGCAGTTCATGACATCCAGTCTTACAAATTTCAGAACTCCGCCATTTCTCTCCCCACATCCACCACTGCTGGCGGCTCACCTCCAACTGCGCCACGCTACGCGCTGTTAACATCCAGCTGCCCAACACTACAATGGCAGACAACAATGCAAACTAGCCACAGACTGCACACAGCACAGCCAGTGATATTCATACAGAGCGCTATGTGGCGTTACCAATATAAAAACCTAAACAGCCTACTTACGTAGTCCCCATGCTCCCCACAAAAAATTTTACAAATTGTTTTGGGCACTGGCCAATACAGATTTGAAAAAAAATTTTCATAATTACAGTAAGAAAAATATCAAATGCACACACTTATTAATACAATGTTGGTCAAAAGCTAACATTTTCTCACAGTCCATAAAGACAGTCCTGATCATTCATCACAGTAAAACTGCCGTTTCCTTTCTTAAAGTCTGAGCAGTAAAAAACAATGCACACAGAAGTAGTGGATTTCCATGCAATCTTGAAGAAGTAGTGTTGTCCTTCCAACGGAAAGACTGTTCTGACTCTTGACATGCTGACAGGTAATGGGCCACAACAGAACCCCCACAGCAGAGTCATTCGACGTTTTGAAGAATATTGGTAGGTAGGTCATCACAGAGCAGACCCACTGTAGTCCTGGTAGAGATTACGGTATTGGTGGGCTACCAGAGGTGCAGGCCCACTGCAGTCCTTGTAGAAATAATGGTACTGGTGAGTCAGCAAAGGTGTAGACCCACTGTAGTCCTTGTAGTAATAATGGTATTGTTGGGTCATCAAAGATGCAGACCCACTGTGGTCCTTGTAGAGATGGCCAGCAGTGACTGTGCAGGTGCACAATCACCATTGAAGAGTCTTGCTGATTATATAGCAAGTCCATAAACCACCACTTGTGCACTCACAAAGTTTTTTGGAATTTTTCTTAGTACTAGCAATGCTGTTACACAGTCCCTTGCTGAATTATTAACACACATGCAAACACTAACAGTCCCTACTTCTCACATACTGTCCATATCCTATGACCAACAGAAACGTGTGCAGTGAAATGGAACTTACAAGTTAATAATATGATGGACTGGTGTCAATTACAATTTTATAACATAAGAATACAATTACAAAGGTACAAAATACATCATTAAAGAACATAACAATACAGATAACATTTGTAGTACAGGCTTCACAAAAGATTCGAAATAACATATACATCAGTGTTACAGGAATTATGACATGAGTACAGACATAAAAAGTCAGAATAACTTCTGAAACATCAACTTCACACATGAGCATTAATAGAAAACAGAATACATAATGTCCTAACATCTTTACAAAGTAAATAACATAGTATTAGAAAAATTCTACAAATAACTCTCATCAGCTAAACACATAAAGATAGGAAAAAGACAAATACACAAAGGTACATAAACACATAGCGGAATAATACAAAAGGAAAGACAGGGTTCGTTTTCAGTGTAACATTTGGTACTGCAGTCCAACCCAAAACTTCATTCCATAGATCTTTCGTCTTAATTCAACATTTGTTTCCACCAAAAAAATCCTATCCAAACATGCTTTCTATATTTTGTTCACATCTTTCTTACCTCATTATTTATTTTCCATTATCTTACCTCATCATTTATTTCCCAGAAAATCCTACCTAAACCTGTTGTCCCTAAACCCTACTTTTTTGTTCATATCCTCTTTCAAAAATACTTTCTTGGCCAAACCATTTTCTTATAGCCTCTCAATGCATTTCCTCCAATTCATCGCAACTCATTCTCTTATATAGCCTACCCCCTCTTAATCTAACTTAAATCTACTGAGCTCAGATGCTAAACTAAGGGACGAGGCAATGCAGCAGCATGAAACAACTAATACAAACAGCAACGAAAAAAATGGAAATTGTCAAAGCAAGCTGCAGTAAATCTAAATTACCAAGCAATGGAAGATTACAACTAATATGAGCCAATGTGCAGCAACAAGAAAAATAAATCAGTAGTAAAACTAGCTTAACAGAGTAACCCAAAGTGAAATTTAGTTGGACTATGCCTGGCAAACAGCAGCAGCAAATGCAATAACGTATATCTAAACACGACAAAGCTCAATCATAAAAAATATTACACTAAAGATGGCCATGTCTAATACTTATGTCACATCTCAATACTAAAGTAATGCATCACGATAAGTTACTGTAGCAGACAAGTTAGCAAATCGTTTAAAAAATTCCTGTGAAGGGAAATGTCTATTTGTGCTCTCTTTTCTAAGAAAGTACATCATAAATGTATTCCTTCCTGGGTCTGTAGACAGAAAATAGTGATATTCGTACATCTATTAAATTTTATAATAACCAATGCTGCAGTGCAGCTAGAAACTAGATATTAAACGAAATGAGCAAATATATATAGCCTATATAGAGCAATGCACGAAACGTCATTCACTAGGCAAATGGCGTCTCCAAAGGCAAAAGAATCTCTCAACTAGAAAGACAATAAATGTAAAATGTTTCTCTCCATTTCATTAGGCATTTCAGTAAATATCATAAATTAAGAGTTCCACAGTGTAATCATATGTTTTCAAG
This sequence comes from Schistocerca cancellata, assembly GCF_023864275.1. Lineage (NCBI taxonomy): Eukaryota > Metazoa > Arthropoda > Insecta > Orthoptera > Acrididae > Schistocerca > Schistocerca cancellata. Next base: position 958,747,735 of record NC_064626.1, read on the forward strand.
TTTGAGTGTGTCGTATTTGCGATGATAAAAACATCTATTCGAATTACATGCATTTTACCGAAGGCTTACATAGTGACTAATCTTCGTTCCTAAGCGGGTACTGTGGCCTGTACCACTGCAGCAGGATTCTGTGTTTTCCTAATTTCTGAGTACGTTTTCTAGGTTTATTGACACCCTAGTATCTGAAAGAACGGAAAAAGGCTGCAGCAGGCCATTTGAGCCGACCTTTTGCATTGAGCCAAATGTTACATTAGCAGATGCTGTTTTAAGTAATTGGTTCAAAATTGTCAGAGAGAGAAAGAAAGGCGGATGATAGTTTTATGTATAGAAAGTTTTAGAAGTTAGTTTTGTCTGTTGTATTACGCATGTTTTTGGAAGTAATTAACTCGTATTAGGGTGAACACCTTGGCCAATTTTACCGAAGGGTAGTGTGACCTCCCGATCGGACGCCATGATAGCATTAGTGATAAACAAAAAAATTGTCAAAATAAAATAAATAACGAAAAGAATTACATTGTAGACCACAAGACGTTTTTCAAACATTGATAGGGTCAAAGTCATTACTCATCATAGGACTGAGGTAGGAAGAATAAAATGAATGATGAATTATCTTACATAAGCAGCTTTACTGTATGATTAAATGATGATGGCGTCCTCTTGGGTAAAATATTCCGGAGGTAAAATAGTCCCCCATTCGGATCTCCGGGCGGGGACTACTCAAGAGGATGTCATTATCAGGAGAAAGAAAACTGGCATTCTACGGATCGGAGCGTGGAATGTCAGACCCCTTAATTGGGCAGGTAGGTTAGAAAATTTAAAAAGGGAAATGGATAGGTTAAAGTTAGATATAGTGGGAATTAGTGAAGTTCGGTGGCAGGAGGAACAAGACTTTTGGTCAGGTGAGTACAGGGTTATAAATACAAAATCAAATAGGGGTAATGCAGGAGTAGGTTTAATAATGAATAGGAAAATAGAAATGCAGGTAAGCTACTACAAACAGCATAGTGAACACATTATTGTGGCCAAGATAGATACGAAGCCCACACCTACTACAGTAGTACAAGTTTATATGCCAACTAGCTCATCAGATGACGAAGAAATTGAAGAAATGTATGATGAAATAAAAGAAATTATTCAGATGGTGAAGGGAGACGAAAATTTAATAGTCATGGGTGACTGGAATTCGAGTGTAGGAAAAGGGAGAGAAGGAAAAATAGTAGATGAATATGGATTGGGGCTAAGAAATGAAAGAGGAAGCCGCCTGGTAGAATTTTGCACAGAGCACAACTTAATCATAGCTAGCACTTGGTTTAAGAATCATGATAGAAGGTTGTATACATGGAAGAACCCTGGAGATACTAGAAGGTATCAGATAGATTATATAATGGTAAGACAGAGATTTAGGAACCAGGTTTTAAATTGTAAGACATTTCCAGGGGCAGATGTGGACTCTGACCACAATCTATTGGTTATGACCTGTAGATTAAAACTGAACAAACTGCAAAAAGGTGGGAATTTAAGGAGATGGGACCTGGATAAACTGAAAGAACCAGAGGTTGTACAGAGTTTCAGGAAGAGCATAAGGGAACAATTGACAGGAGTGGGGGAAAGAAATACAGTAGAAGAAGAATGGGTAGCTTTGAGGGATGAAGTAGTGAAGGCAGCAGAGGATCAAGTAGATAAAAAGACGAGGGCTAGTAGAAATCCTTGGGTAACAGAAGAAATATTGAATTTAATTGATGAAAGGAGAAAATATAAAAATGCAGTAAATGAAGCAGGCAAAAAGGAATACAAACGTCTCAAAAATGAGATCGACAGGAAGTGCAAAATGGCTAAGCAGGGATGGCTAGAGGACAAATGTAAGGATGTAGAGGCTTATCTCACTAGGGGTAAGATCGATACTGCCTACAGGAAAATTAAAGAGACCTTTGGAGATAAGAGAACCACTTGTATGAACATCAAGAGCTAAGATGGAAACCCAGTTCTAAGCAAAGAAGGGAAAGCAGAAAGGTGGAAGGAGTATATAGAGGGTCTATACAAGGGCGATGTACTTGAGGACAATATTATGGAAATGGAAGAGGATGTAGATGAAGATGAAATGGGAGATACTATACTGCGTGAAGAGTTTGACAGAGCACTGAAAGACCTGAGTCGAAACAAGGCCCCCGGAGTAGACTACATTCCATTGGAACTACTGACGGCCTTGGGAGAGCCAGTCCTGACAAAACTCTACCATCTGGTGAGCAAGATGTACGAGACAGGCGAAATACCCTCAGACTTCAAGAAGAATATAATAATCCAATCCCAAAGAAAGCAGGTGTTGACAGATGTGAAAACTACCGAACTATCAGTTTAATAAGTCACAGCTGCAAAATACGAACACGAATTCTTTACAGACGAATAGAAAATCTAGTAGAAGCCGACCTCGGGGAAGATCAGTTTGGATTCCGTAGAAATACTGGAACACGTGAGGCAATATTGACCCTATGACTTATCTTAGAAGAAAGATTAAGGAAAGGCAAACCTACATTTCTAGCATCTGTAGACTTAGAGAAAGCTTTTGACAATGTTGATTGGAATTCTCTCTTTCAAATTCTAAAGGTGGCAGGGGTAAAATACCGGGAGCGAAAGGCTATTTACAATTTGTACAGAAACCAGATGGCAGTTATAAGAGTTGAGGGACATGAAAGGGAAGCAGTGGTTGGGAAGGGAGTAAGACAGGGTTGTAGCCTCTCCCCGATGTTATTCAATCTGTATATTGAGCAAGCAGTAAAGGAAACAAAAGAAAAATTAATCCATGGAGAAGAAATAAAAACTTTGAGGTTCGCCGATGACATTGTAATTCTGTCAGGGACAGCAAAGGACTTGGAAGAGCAGTTGAATGGAATGGATGGTGTCTTGAAGGGAGGATATAAGATGAACATCAACAAAAGCAAAACGAGGATAATGGAATGTAGTCGAATTAAGTCGGGTGATGTTGAGGGTATTAGATTAGGAAATGAGACACTTAAAGCAGTAAAGGAGTTTTGCTATTTGGGGAGCAAAATAACTGATGATGGTCGTAGTAGAGAAGATATAAAATGTAGACTGGCAATGGGAAGGAAAGCGTTTCTGAAGAAGAGAAATTTGTTAACATCGAGTATAGATTTAAGTGTCAGGAAGTCATTTCTGAAAGTATTTGTATGGAGTGTAGCATTGTATGGAAGTGAAACATGGACGATAAATAGTTTGGACAAGAAGAGAATAGAATCTTTCGAAATGTGGTGCTACAGAAGAATGCTGAACATTAGATGGGTAGATCACATAACTAATGAGAAGTATTGAATAGGATTGGGGAGAAGAGAAGTTTGTGGCACAACTTGACCAGAAGAAGGGATCGGTTGGTAGGGCATGTTCTGAGGCATCAAGGGATCACCAGTTTAGTAGTGGAGGGCAGCGTGGAGGGTAAAAATCGTAGGGGGAGACCAAGAGATGAATACACTAAGCAGATTCAGAAGGATGTAGGTTGCAGTAGGTACTGGGAGATGAAGCAGCTTGCTCAGGATAGAGTAGCATGGAGAGCTGCATCAAACCAGTCTCAGGACTGAAGACCACAACAACAACAACAACAACAACAAGAAATCAAAAACGTTTTTACTTAAAAAATAACGGAACAAGCTTTCTTTGTCAAATTGACTGGCAACTGTGGCCATGTGTATCAGAACTAGGCAGTCAGTTGCAGCATTTTCTTTACAACTGATCGATGTTTCCTGTAAATCGTTTCCAGAACCAGGGGATGGGAAGCATTTTTTATTTAATTAATGAATGATAATTTCCAGAAGACTTTAGGACAGTACTGTGTATGTGTATGAGCACTTTCTTATGTATAAAGTCGGCATCTCTCGAGAATCATGTGTGCCGGCCGCTGTGACCGAGCAGTTCTAGGCGCTTCAGTCGGAACCGCACTGCTCCTACGGGCGGAGGTTCGAATCCTGCCTTGGGTATGGATGTGTGTGATGTCCTTAGGTTAGTTAGGTTTAAGTAGTTCTAAGTCTAGGGGACTGATGACCTCAGATGTTAAGTCCCGTAATGCTCAGAGCCATTTGAACCAATCGTGCGCGCAGCTAGTGGTCTAGTGATGACGACCAGGACATCCCGCCGTTTGTGCACACACCCGAAAGAAGATAAGGAAGATACAACAACGCAAGTATTATTAATAAAAACAAAAGAAAAAGTTTAAAACAAATAAAATACAATAAAGTATTGTACCCCTTCCTTTATCTTTACCTTTTTTTAACAAAATGTTAAAAAAGTGGCTAGCTTCCTGCCTGTGGATCATTTTTTTCGTCTGGGACTGGGATTTTCTGTTACCCTCATCATTTCATGATAATCATCATTCGTGAAAGTGGCGAGATTGGACTGAGGAAAGATCGAGAATTTGCACGGGTACTGATAACCGTGCAGTTGAGCACACCAGTGACCAAACATCATCACTATCATCGAGAATCGTTGCCCCTATATCTATGGCTCAACCAAAGCATTGCTACATTTCGTGAAATTTAAATATGTGTTCCAGGAATTTCTACAGTTCTACCTCTTCACTTTGTAACCTCCCCCTCACTTATCGCCCTTAATGACAGTGAAAAATTAAACCGCGTGTACCTAATGGAAATTTGGGGAAAGCAATCGTCACCGAAGTTAATTTGTCGGTGAAGAGGGAGGAAAGGGTTACATCTAAATGAAAGGAAAAATGCAAATGAAACTGGTGGAAATTAATTTTGAAAAGGGGTAAAGTTAATAAATAAAATAAATGTGCAGCCGTTATGTTAACAATTAACTAGCGGTAATTAGATATTTGAGATTTGGGGAAAATTACGGTCGCCAGTCCTAAGGACAATTACTATAGTAACTGAAAGAGAAAGGTTATTACACATATAATTAGCACTAGAAGCGTGGCAACTGAAGGTTGACACGTGTAGTGTGAAAACTGAAAGTTTGTCAGAAGTAATAAATTTCGCTACACTCTGACTTAATTTAGCAAAAGAATTAATAAAACCGGATAATCGAAAGTTAATTTAGTGACTGAAGTTAATAGTGAGCTTTCTTTCTAAAGCACATCGAAATTCAGTAAAATACGGTTAGCCTTGGACTACCTCAACAATCATTTCAAAAGCTACTTGAATCTACGCAATTTAGAAATAAGGGATTTAACTTTGAACTTGAAGTAAATGATTCTGAACAATTAGCAATAGTAAAATTTAGTACATACCAAGCTGAGCTACAGTCACAGGTAAGCTAAAATATGGTAACAAAACTCGCACTCTTAATTTGTGCTTGCGTAATCTAAATATCGTAGCCAGCTATGAATACCTTAACTGAACTTTGAAATTAAAGCAGTGAAATGCTATATTATTACTTTAATGCTGGCGTTTGAATTTCAACGACACTCGGGTTCATTTCAGAAAAGGAAGGGACCCTATTTGGCAATGCAATTGGGACAATGAGCAACAAAGGTTCATGCTAAGTTGCTGTAATTATAGTTACGAAAATAGTACAGTTTGAAAAGTTGAGGTCTGCCATACAGTTCTAAAACTTTACGTGCTTCTAGTCTTCCTTGTTGGTTGATTGAAGGTTTCAAGCCGTCGATAGAGGAGGTGGCGACAGTCACTCATTGTCGGCCGTCGCTGTTGCAGAAGCTGGATGTTGGCGCGCCTTCTTCTCGACACGGTTACCAGACGAAACGGGCTCTTGATGTGCGCCAGCTAATGCTTCCCGTCCGTGACACCTTGTCACAAACTATCATCGCAAGTCGAGCGCAATTACATGCTGCCAAACCCCGAAAGCGCGGCAACTCGCGGGAGCTTCACACAACACACCTGCTCCACTCGCTACTCCCGCCAGACTCTCTCTGCTCAGCCCGCGCTCCACGCGGCAGAGTTAACACTACCAAAGATCCTACATACTTTGATTCTTCACACGACCTATCGACGTAATCGTTCGATAGCAGTCTTCCCTAGGCAGGACCCAGCGTAATAATATAATATTTACGAAACAAACCAATTATATATGCATTTATGTCGATGTGTAATTGGTTTGTTTCGTAAATATATATATATATATATACAAATAGTAAAACAATTACAATATGTAAAGACACAGAAATGTCATATATCCAGGTAACAAAAATAGGAAAAAATTATAGTACAATAGATGGAAATAGGTGGATATGCATTTCCGGCGTTACAACTTACTTTTTTCAGAAAACCTCTTGACACACATTCAGTTTAGAGTGTTTCCGGTTACGTACTAAACCGTTGTGTAATGAATATTCACTACTACGTATACTTTAGTTCAGTTTTCTTCATTAGTAATTAGTCCCCGCTACCATGACCTCCAACGTGCAATAAACAATTCTGTATTATCCCATCACTTTGATGAACAGCGACAACCAACTTATTATCTGTGCTGTTCTGTGTCAGCCTGTCTCTTCAGAATGGCGAGGCGTAAGTTATATAATGATCATAAATGGAATAATTAAGCCTGAAGACTACTCCACTGAGATGAAAGGACCCTAAATGCACTCTGACAATTTCGAATCAAAATCAGGCAGTATTTTAGTATGATTCAGGACAAGTAAATGATAATTCAAAACGTAGCACTGAGTTGAGGAAAGTGAGGAGGTGATTAAAATACTTTGTGCTGATGGTAATGCTTCACCAATCACCATAAATTCCTGGTTCGGAACAAGTCTATCTCACGTCTATCTTTGTCCATCCCAGTCTCAAATTTCCCTACAGAAACAAACAGACGACACCTGATTCTGACTGGTATACCCTTCATGCTTCCTTGAAAATAAAACGCACCATCACCAATTCCTTACAACATAACGTAACTGATAGAACTAAAATGCTCGTGCTCTACACCGCTGAAGTTTGTCTTCTTCTGAAGCAGATTTCCTTTTTTCTCACCGTAAAATCTCTCTCTGTCACATACACTATACTCTCCTCCTCGCGCTGCTAAATCAGTCAATACGAGGGCTATTCGGAAAGTAAAATCCTGTCGGTCGCGAAATGGAAGCCTCAGTGAGAATCAAAAACGTTATAACTGCAACAGTTAGCTATATCTTCCATCATCTTCTCCGACTTGAACATCTGTGGTTGCATTGCATCAACTTTCCATTACCCTCGTCCTCATCGAAAAGAGCAACGTGACGCGATCGGCGGGTATACTAGAGACACTGCCCAACACACCAGTGAAAAGCGCCGTACTTTCATTGTGGTCTCCATTTCGTCCCCGATCGGACCTTACATTTCGAATTGCCATCTTAAATGATATCATAGCCTGCTTCATTCTGTCAGTAATAAGCACTATTCCCACGGACCTCTGCTCATAGACGAATAATCCTACTATTATTATAACAATAGTTTGTGTAATAGGTTTTCAGTCTTATTCGACCGTCACTTCAGGGTGCTCATTTTCGAACTATTGTCAAGTCAAACAATGTATGTGGTAAGATGTATGCTGATCGTTACATACAATTTTGTCAACTTCTCAGGATAAACCAGGCTTACAGATATAACTTCATGTGTTTATCAGACGTCACGATTTGTCAGCCGATGAGAAGAAAAACTTCCGTAATATGCTGACGAAAAGGTAATCAAGATTCTTCGTGTAATCAGGATGCAGCAGGTCATAATGATAAAGAATACTACAGTAGGATGCCAGCAACATCAGAAGCAAAACCCAAAAGTTTTTCGTAGCAGTAGAGCTGAATTAAAAGGAGGTAATCCATCTTTGAAATGAAATTTCCTGGAAGGCCATAACTAAGCCGGACCGAAATTCGAAATCGGGACTTTTGTCTATCGCGTGAAATTGCTGTGTCGTTGTTTCTTTTTCTCCCTTTGTTTCTTTTTATATTTTAATTTTTTAGTAGAACGGAAAAGTGCGTTCGGGGACCAAGAGTTCAGGAGTCGCCACTCGAGGCCTGGCCATGATGTCCCGTTCTCCCATTCAGAACTACGAAGAGTGGAAGGAATAGGATGCAGGAGGGCCCAAAATATTTGAAGGAACAGGGGAAAGGAATCTCTTTTTCTTGGTACCATCGTCAATGTATTGCAAAATTTCGTGTTACGACACGTCTCACAGTACCGATGGGTATATCAATGAAAGACGTTACTCGTCGGCTATTAACTACGAAGTAAAGCAAAAGAGATCGTTTTGTTACGTGAGTACGCTCAATGGTGCTGCTCGCTACGGGATTAACAACGTATGTCTTCTTGTAGCAGTGTGGTTGCCACTGGCAGTTCAGATCTAACAAACAGGGTTCAGCTTCCCCTGTCATAGATAATTCAGCTACGAGGTGGGTTATGGATTACTGTACGATCGCACTGTGTCTTTCAATTAAGTAGTGCCAAAAATTGACATTTGGCGCACCAAATGCCCAACATCCTTCGCCGATCTGCAGATAAGGCTATAGTCATCTATATCCATCATTCCCTGGCGACACACAATGAAGATTCCGCGATGTGGATTTGACGTGGGTGAGACTGAAGCGTCTGAGCTACGCAGGCACGACTCGTTCTCTCTCCTCACAGCTTTAGTTTCACTAGTTCCTCATCGCCTATCTCCACACTTCGCAAAAGCTCACGTGTGGAACTCGCACAACTACCACTCCTGGAAGAAAAGATATTGCGGCGAGTGGGATGTCTCCAGAACGAAATTTTTACTCTTCAGCGGAGTGTGCGCTGCTATGAAACTTCCAGCACACAGGTTTGGCCTGCCAGAAAGTTTCGTATCGGGGACTATGCCACTGCAGAGTGAGGATTTCGTTATGGAATCTACGAGATGTTTGTATGAGGTTCAAATGAACACTCGGAGAAAGCTGAAGAATCAGCTTGTTTCACAGGCCAGAATTACACTATTTTTAGTGTTTTCAATACGCCGTTACAAGAGCTATTCTGTACGATGAGAACAATGATGTCGGCCTACATGGCGACAATGCCTTAAGTTCCCGCTGAAACTAAATTCCATATTCCGTTGTTGTTGAAGTGCGTGAATGGTAGTCACGAGCCTCCACTTTCAATAGCTTCCGCTGCCGGCTGTGTAATATTCGTTCCGGGAACAGCGGCAGCTGCCAAGTTTCCCGCGTCGGCCGAGGCGCGGCGCGCATGCAGATACCGCCGAGGCGCAGACACGTGCGGCGGATTCCTTGTGCCCGCCACGCTGTCCACAAAGCAATTCCTGCAGAACCGATGGCCGTCGGAGCATTGTGCTCCACGGGCGACATGCGGACGCTGCGGTCCACGGTATATTTGAAACAGGAATCTCCCTCCACGTATGCTGAGTCACGAGGCGCAGTGGCATGACCGGCGTCTGGATTCTGGAAATTGAGCTGGAAATACACCTACCGTAATTCCCATACCCGTTCTTGAACTTTAAGAAATTTAAGAGAATGTCAAATCAAACACACTTCAGCCGTCTAAATTCCAAAATTGTTATTTCATTGGGCTACAAGTTTGGGCCATATATTATGCTATCTTCAGGACCCTTGACCCACCTTTGATGCAGTCAAAATAGGGGCCAGCATTCAGAGTTTGTTATCCGTATATTTAGAGACAGCGATCACTTCAAACATCATCTGCCGACGTCGGTAGAAACATACGGATATCAGTATTTGACTGAAAAAAAAGGAGGCAATCGTCTTACACGTCGGTCAGGGGGCCTGAAGACAGCGTAATATATCGCAGAGACTGGTGCACAATAAAATAACAATTTGGAAATTTAGACTACTGAAAGGTGTTTCATTTGACATTCTGGTTCAATTGGCTCTGAGCAATAAGGGACTTAACATGGAGGTGATCAGTCCCCTAGAACGTAGAACTACTTAAACCTAACTAACCCATCCAGGATTCGCACCTGCGACCGTAGCAGTCGCGAGGTTCCGGACTGAAGCGTCTAGAACAGCTCGGCCACCGCGGCCGGCTTGACATTCTGTACTGAACAGGTTCCATAACCATTTGTGAAAAGATGGACGTACTAACCACACTGGACACGAAATCACGAAATTAGTCGCTCTTGCCAAGGGTCTCCCTCCACTCCCCCACTACCACCTTCCTCGACCCCTTCACTCTAAGATACCACACTATCACCATTTCTATCCTTGATAGTCTCCGCTCACCGAGAGTCCGGCAGTACGCTCAGGCATGTGATATCCAACTGGTGCTAATAATTGAGTTATCCCAGAGAGAAACCAGATCTACCAGACTGCGTTGAAGTTGTTTGCAATATTTCCCCATCGGCTCTATTCACTTCCAGATATTTTCTATGGGATTACGTCTGTTTATTTAGCAGGCCAGTCAAGGTGAGTTAATTTGTCTGAGTGTTCGTCAGAGCAGGAGCACTTGTGTAGAATCAGTTCAAGTTAAATTCAGTTTACTGCTACGAATTTTGGACCTGTTATCTGGATGTCTAAACATGGCGTAAGTGTTAAATAAACGTGGTGACATACAACGTTTTACATTGTGTATGTTGTAGTAAATCATGTTAACAACAACCATTGGTAAAATTAAGGTAGAAATAAAACAGAACATTTTAAAAATAAGAATCAAATAAAATACATGATATAAAAGGAAAATTGAAATTGCAAATTAATAACTTCCGTCTTACATTACTGGATATGTTACTGGGAGCCTCGGACGAACTCGAGGTCTGTCACTAACTACAACTATATCCACTTCCCAACGTATTGTTGATACACTATTTTCTACATCACTAAGGCTGGTATGTTCATGCCTTGGTAATACTCGAGTATACATATACCCGTGTGCGTGGCCCCAGCATTTATTTTCTTTTATTTTCTTTTTGACATTTAGAGCGTCCACTTCATCTTATATTGTGAAAATTAAGCAGTTGTCAAAAAATGGTTCAAATGGCTCTGAGCACTATGGGACTTAACATCTGTGGTCATCAGTCCCCTAGATCTTAGAACTACTTAAACCTAACTAACCTAAGGACATCACACACATCCATACCCGAGGCAGGATTCGAACCTGCGACCGTAGCAGTCACGCGGCTCCGGACTGAGCGCCTAGAACCGCGAGACCACCGCGGCCGGCAAGCAGTTGTCTATTAGGTATTGCATGTGTTATTATACTGGCTGTAGCTCATAGTGGCTGTAGCCCACAAGCTTTGATCACTTACAGTTGTTTCCAGACCGCTGTCTGGTTTTAAAGTCTCTCTCTACCTGGAAAAGAGGCATCTGACAACGACAAGATCAACGGGACCCTCCACTCCACATTCACAGGTAGGTTTGTTACTGTATAACACTCGATGTAAATGTTTGGGATTTGGACCGTGATGTGTTAATAGGTACACCGTACCTCAACCAGGGGTAATGTCTCGCAATTTGAGTCTGTTTCTGATGCTTAGGAATATGTTGTAAATACTCCTTGCAGTGCTGCTAGGTCCCAATCAGACTGCCATTCATCTAACTTCATGGCTCCTAATTGTCTTTTTCAGTAACATGTGTTTCTGTGATCTCGTACACAGGATCATATTGCTGACGTCCCAACGAATAGAGCGCTACCCAGATATCCATCGGACACATCCCCAGGATCAGGAGTGCTATGAACATGGCGTATGTGTACATAAGGAAAAGCCCCAACAAAAACCAATGATAATAATTATTAGCGCGGCCCCTGTAAGCGTCGATAAAGATATATTTTGCTACGCCGGAGGGCGAATAACAAATGAAAAAAAACCTCCTTTAAATTTTTTTGTCAATCATTAGAGACACTGCCTTTAGTCCTCGAGTGGAGAAGACGTATGTTTTGTAAGATGTGTGTGCTAGCCATTTGAGTTGTCTGAATAATAATTGTTATAGGAACGAAACCAAGAAGTTATTCAGCTATCTTCCGCGCAATACGTAAACATCATGTTACGAGTGCTGCCTGTATATAAAGAAGAAGTCCGATAAATGAAAATTACATTACCTAAACGGTCAAGATTGATTAGTTTTGCGGTGTCGGAAGAAGAAACCCCTAACAGGAGTGTGTAGATCTCGACTACATGGAAGTAAGTTCACGTTAAAACGGACTCAAAGGAAAGAAACTATAAAAATCCAAAATTTGGGCATTGATTGAAAATAGTTTATTTCTATTAATGTCTATTTGTACCCTTTAGGATTGCCCGTTGATAATGACCAGGCCAAATATCACACGAAATAAGCGTCAAACGAAGAAACTACAAAGAACGAAACTCGTCTAGCTTGAAGGAGGAAACCAGATGGTGCTAGGATTGGCCCGCTAGATGGTGCTGCCATAGGTGAAACGGATATCAACTGCTTTGTTTTAAATAGGAATCCCTGTTTTTTATTACATATTCGTGTTGTAAGTAAAGATATATGAATGTTTTAGTTGGACCACTTTCTTCGCTTTGTGATAGATGGCGCTCTAATAGTTACAAACGTATAAGTACACGGTATACGTAACAATCCGCCAGTGTGGACGGTATTTGCTTCGTGATACATGACCCGTGTTAAAATGGATCGTCTACCAATTGCGCAAAAGGTCGATATCGTGTTGATGTATGGCTATTGTGATCAAAATGCCCAAAGGGCGTGTGCTATGTATGCTGCTCGGTATCCTGGACGATCTCATCCAAATGTCCTGACCGTTCGCCGCATAGTTACGAGATTGAAGGAAACAGGAAGTGTTTAGCCATATGTGAAACGTCTGCCACGACCTGAAACAAATGACGATGCCCAAGTAGGTGTTTTAGCTGCTGTCGCGGCTAATCCGCACATCAGTAGCAGACAAATTGCTCGAGAATCGGGAATCTCAAAATCGTCGGTGTTGAGAATGCTACATCAACATCGATGGCGCCCGCACCATATTTCTATGCACCAGGAATTGCATGGCGACGACTTTGAACGTCGTGTACAGTTCTGCCACTGGGCACAAGAGAAATTGCGGGACGATGACAGATTTTTTGCACGCGTTCTATTTAGCGACGAAGCGTCGTTCACCAACAGCGGTAACGTAAACCGGCCTAATATGCACTATTGGGCAACGGAAAATCAACGATGGCTGCGACAAGTGGAACATCAGCAACCTTGGTGGGTTAATGTATGGTGCGGCGTTATGGGAGGAAGGATAATTGGCCCCCATTTTATCGATGGCAATCTAAATAGTGCAATGTATGCGGATTTTCTACGTAATGTTCTACTGCTGTTACTACAAGATGTTTCACTGCCTGACAGAATGGCGATGTACTTCCAGCATGATGGATGTCCGACACATAGCTCGCGTGCGGTTAAAGCGGTATTGAATAGCCTATTTCATTACATGTGGATTGGGCGTCGAAGCACCATACCATGGCCCGCACGTTCACCGGATCTGACCTCTCCGGATTTCTTTCTGTGGGGAATGTTGAAGGATATTTGCTATCGTGATCCACCGACAACGCCTGACAACATGCGTCAGCGCATTGTAAATGCATGTGCGAACATTACGGAAGGCGAACTACTCGCTGCTGAGAGGAATGTCGTTACACGTATTACCAAATGCATTGAGGTTAACGGACATCAATTTGAGCATTTATTGCATTAATGTGGTATTTACAGGTAATCATGCTGTAACAGCATGCATTCTCAGAAATGATAAGTTCACAAACGTACATGTATCACATTGGAACAACCGAAACAAGATGTTCAAACGTACCTACGTTCAGTATTTTAATTTAAAATATCTACCTGTTATCAACTGTTCGTCTAAAATTGTGAGCCATATGTTTGTGACTATTACAGCGCCATTATCACAAAGCGAAAAAAGTGGTCCAAGTAAAACATTCATATTTCTTTACGTACAACACGAATATGCAATAAAAATGGGGGTTCCGATTTTAAAAAAACGCAGTTGATATCTGTTTGACTTATGGCAGTGCCATCTAGTGGCCCAACCGTAGCACCATCCGGTTTCCCCCTTCTAGCTAGACAAGTTTCGTTCTTTGTACTTTCTTCGTTTGACGCTTATTTCGTGAGATATCTGGTGCGCTCACGATCACCATACTGTATATATATTTGCACAACTGGTGACCGTGACAGGACATTGAGAAAGCCATGAAACCAAGTGTGTAAATTATTCAAAATTATTTATGACATTGTATGAGATTTTTATGCGTGTAGTAACTATTTTCAAATTTTCATGTGCAACATCATGACTGGGAGAAAAATAACCAGAACCAAAAACTATTGTGGAGAAAACCAATTAAAAAAGGAAGCAAAAATAAACCGGAAATTGCGGAAAATTTTGGAAATACAGTGTTTGCTTCATTGCAGCAAAGGTAGGACAGCTACGCAACCGCTTGCTCAGCTATGCTTGGTAGCGCCCCTACGTAATAATTAGAAGTACCTTTCCTTAATTTTCTTTCCTAAATGCATTGTAGTGAGTTTTTCAGAAATTTTACATAATGCGTAGAGAGATAAAAGTTTAAAGTTTTTGTGTGAAACATTTCGCGCCTCATAAAAGTAGCTATTTAACGCTTGACGAAACGTAAATCGTATCTTTAAATTCACGACAATAATATATTTCAGTTTTCTGTTTTCCAAAAATTTTCATTGGAATATTCAAACAAAGTGGCACAAACATCAGTTTTTATTGTTGTTGACAATGGCGAAAACGCAATGAGCCAAGGTGGCGTACAATTGTACGATGGAACATCTTAAGTACCATCGCCATGTCTTCCACAATTATACGTATTAAATAGTTCACTGATGAACATGACGACAAGTGCTAGTGAGCTTTCGCTAAGCTCTAACTTTGATGATACGTTGATGACAATAGATGAAACTACATCACGCATGAATAACATTCTGTTCGCACAGGAAAACATTGAAAGCGCAGATAACATGATTTTTGACTACACTTTACCGCCACCCATCACACAAAATTCAAATCTTGATTTGCAGAGCACAGTTGTCAACTGCCAAAGTATATAAAATAGCAGCCAAAATGACGCACTTGCCGCGAGACTTCAAAAACTAGATAGTATGAACACCAATTACACCAGTTCGCGTGCAGACGTAAAATACGAGGTGCATTCAAGTTCTAAGGCCTCCGATTTTTTTTCTAATTAACTACTCACCCGAAATCGTTGAAACTGGCGTTACCTCTCGACGTAATCGCCCTGCAGACGAACACATTTTTCACAACGCTGACGCCATGATTCCATGGCAGCGGCGAAGGCTTCTTTAGGAGTCTGTTTTGACCACTGGAAAATCGCTGTGGCAATAGCAGCACAGCTGGTGAATGTGTGGCCACGGAGAGTGTCTTTCATTGTTGAAAAAATCCAAAAGTCACTAGGAGCCAGGTCAGATGAGTAGGGAGCATGAGGAGTCACTTCAAAGTTGTTATCAAGAAGAAACTGTTGCGTAACGTTAGCTCGATGTGCGGGTGCGTTGTCTTGGTGAAACAGCACACGCGCAGCCCTTCCCGTACGTTTTTGTTGCAGTGCAGGAAGGAATTTGTTCTTCAAAACATTTTCGTAGGATGCACCTGTTACCATAGTGCCCTTTGGAACGCAATGGGTAAGGATTACGCCCTCGCTGTCCCAGAACATGGACACCATTATTTTTTCAGCACTGGCGGTTACCCGAAATTTTTTTGGTGGCGGTGAATCTGTGTGCTTCCATTGAGCTGAATGGCGCTTTGTTTCTGGATTGAAAAATGGCATCCATGTCTCATCCATTGTCACAACTGAAGAAAAGAAAGTCCCATTCATACTGTCGTTGCGCGTCAACATTGCTTGGCAACATGCCACACGGGCAGCCATGTGGTCATCCGTCAGCATTCGTGGCACCCACCTGGATGACACTTTTCGCATTTTCAGGTAGTCATGCAGGATTGTGTGCACAGAACCCAAAGATATGCCAACTCTAGAGGCGATCTGTTCAACAGTCATTCGGCATCCCCAAAAACAATTCTCTCCACTTTCTCGATCATGTCGTCAGACCGGCTTGTGCGAGCCCGACGTTTTTTCGGTTTGTTGTCACACGATGTTCTGCGTTCATTAAACTGTCCCACCCACGAACGCACTTTCCACACATCCATAACTCCATCACCAAATGTCTCCTTCAACTGTCGATGAATTTCAATTGGTTTCACACCTCGCGAATTCAGAGAAAGAATGATTGCACGCTGTTCAAGTAAGGAAAACGTCGCCATTTTAAGTATTTAAAACAGTTCTCATTCTCGCTGCTGGCGGTAAAATTCCATCTGCTGTACGGTGCTGCCATCTCTGGGACGTATTGACAATGAACGCGGCCTCATTTTAAAACAATGCGCATGTTTCTATCTCTTTCCAGTCCGGAGAAAAAAAATCGGAGGCCTTAGAACTTGAATGCATCTCGTATATATCACCAGTTTGCGAACGGACTAGGACACAAAATTTGACAGTTTGTCGACCACAGTCACACAAAACATAAACCACACAAAACAAGAGCAAAAACAAGTTTGAAGAGATTTTCAGAATACAGTCACACAGCAGATCAGTGATTTGACAAAGAATTTTCGCGAGTAGATGCATGTAAAATTTAAAGACATGGAAAAACGGCTAAAACAAGATGTACTTTCCGAAGTAAACAATGACATTACTGGTATAAAACAGAAATTAGACACTCTTAACGAGCAGAATGATACAGTAGAGCAGCAAATAAAGGCGATGAAAGACACACACACACGAACCTGGAAGCTGCAGAAACACAATTAACTTCCCCGGTAAAGAACATTTCTGCTGTAGTGAACAAACTGCACAAGGATTGCGAAAATATACCAATAGCTATTGATGAACTCACCTTAAAATTAGCATCACTTGAAATCGAAGTCTGTCCCTAAAAAGAAAGAGACAAAATTAATAAAAATTTATCTGACGTAATTTCACAAGCTGAAGCAGGTACTTTAGACAAAACCAGTACCGCAGCGGGGAAAAGTAGTGAAGGAATGTAAATTAATCAATGATTTAGTTGAAAAGGTTCTTCAGCAAAAGGAAAATGACATTATCGGCAAAGTAAACACCAATTTGCAAGCTACAGAGCACAGGATACGTACTACTTAGGTGAAACTGATACAGAGACACCAGTTGTACACATAAACAAAGTACCAGCCACAGCAAACCAAATTAATGTATGCACGCAGATCATTGCAAAGCCTACAAACAATGCCAATTGTAATGACAGACCACAAAGTGTAAGTTTACATGGCGTAACACCAGAAGCATTATTTACGAGAAGTGAAAATAATTATGACAGATATGCAAACGCACCACAAAATGCAAACAGCTTATCCACTATATTTTCTGACGGAGGTCTGTTAAGACACCGTCAATTTCCAACATTTACGAGTGAAGGGAAGAAGATGAATCCTGTTGCGTTTATTAGCGCTTTTCGACATGTGTTTCCTAGAAATTGGACGGAAGCACAAAACATAGGTTTGTTGTTGGGTACACGCAAGTACATGTACTTTTGTGGGCGACCGAGGTAGCTGAGCGTTGTACCATATATTTACAATTTGAACCGGCATTTCTTGACAAATACTGCTCAGAAGCCGTACAGGAGAGACTTGGGCGAGACATTTTTAACCCCGCCCCTTTTAATAGCAAATATGGTAGCTTGCACAGATATTTTGGGAAGTATCTCAACAAAACACCTTACTGGAATAACCCTATTTCTCATGTGAATGTTTTAAAGGTTTTAAAAAGTCTATTGCCATCACACATTCGTGAAAAAATAATTACTACACCTAAGCACGACACAGAATATTTTCTATCCATTTTAGATTCAATCGACCTAATATATGAAGAGAAAGTGGTAACAAACAGGGCGTCAGACAGCCAAGCACCACAACAATATAACTTGAATGGTACATACCAAAACCCAGACACGAACATACAGCAAAGCTAGCGCGCGCAACCGCAAGGATACATTAACAGTGGTAATGGATATGGTAGGAACAAGAGATTTAGACAAAACTTTCCGTATAACAGGAACGATTACCATCAACAAGCTAATATCAGTCCCTTCTCTCAAAGATATGCACCGCGTGTAAATGAAAACAGTCAGCCGCATCGGTGGCCGGCGCAGGGCATCAACAATAACATACAACACGCCGTACCGCAGCCAACCTTTGCGCAGCAAAATCACAATAAGGCAACATTTCACAACAGCCACATGAACACACGAGAAAGCATGTTGGGAACTAGAAATGATACACACTGGAGAAACAATCACACAGTACAACTGACAGAAGTTGTCCCGTGTACCGAAGTAGATCAGACAAGACCGCATCAAAACCCGAATCGGTCGTATTTGAGCCCCATACTATAGACCTTATAAGCGACGGGGGCAAACCAGATTTGCAAACATGTTTCGTACGATTCGATGAACAAGGAGACATAGACGAAATATACCAACATGAAATAAAATCGGCGAAAAGTGCACAGAAAAAAGAAGTGCAAGCATTAATCAGAGTGAAAATTTTTGGTATAGACATACAGTTATACTAGATACAGGGTCCACGACTAATTTAATGTCTGAAGCATTTTTCACTGAATTTAAAGACGGAATAAATTTCCTGTTCTGCCAGCGCAAAACTGCAAAGTACAAACCGCTACAGGCGGCAAAAACGAAATTAGTAAAACACCAAACTTTTATCACCGTGAACATTGAACGATTCGCTGTGCAGTGTAATTTTTTAATAGTAGACAAACTTATAGTCAACTGCTTGATACGTATGGACACATTTAGAGCCTACAAACCTCAAATAGACATAGGTAATTGTAAGTGCCATTTCTCTGTGAAGGACCAAAGATCTTCTATCAGCCTGATTACCACACCGGAGAAGTATGACAAAGTAAACACAGACACTCATTTCACTGTACAGTATTTATATCTCATCGTTTTTTTTTGTGAACAAATGTGGTAACGAACACGAGACCGACACTGAAGTTAACCAGGAATTAGTAGAACAAAAATTGAACGAATCAAATATTCTAGATGCTACACAACGACAAGAGCGTTCTGACTTACATTTTAAATATGCAAGTATTTTTAATAAGAATCCACGAGTAATCAAAGATTATGAACATAGACCTAATGTATATCCTCACGAAACATTTTGTTCTATGTCTTACCCTATGCCGTGCGCAAAGCGTGAAGCATTTAAGCAGGAAATCAATAGGATGTCCGAATGGGAATCATACAGCCATCATTTTCTCCATATTGCAGCCTCTTACTACCAGTTACCAAACCTGATGGATCAGTAGGACTATTTTTAGATCCAAGAGGCATAAACAAAATCCTACTACCAGTCAGAACAAAACCAGGTAATTTAGATGAACAATTGCTAAAATTTCCTAACACCAATTATATCAGCACTCTTGAGCTGGCAAATAAAGTTGCATGAGGAGAGTAGAAAATGCACGGCATTTGTCTGCAATGGCAGGGGTTATGAATTTCAAGTTCTACCCTTCGGCTTAAACACTAGTGCAGGCATATTTATATCAGCCTTGGACAAGGACTTACGACCTGAACTACTCAGTAAGGTTACCATTTATGTTGACGATATGTTAATAGCCACATCAACTTGGGCAGAACACATCAGTATAATAGAAAAGGTATTTCAGAGATTTACAAAGTACGGAGTAACAGAGAATCTAAAGAAATCTAACTTTGGCAAAGAACAAGTAAAATTTTTAAGGACATATCTTATCAGAACAGGGTATATTACCAGACCCAACGAAACTAGATGTCATACGTAATTGCCCACCCTCAAGGAACAGAAAAGAATTGAAAGCATATCTAGGACTAACTTCCTTTTCCCGAAAATTTATACCACAGCAGCTTATGAATAGCGATGCCCCGATGCCCTACTTAACCCATTGAGAAAGAATAAGCCCTGATTATGGGACGAGAGATGCCAGGAGGACTTTTCCAAAATTAAAAATGCGTTAATATCGGCAAACATTTTGAGTCATCCTGATATCTCCAAAGACTTTTGCTTAAGCACGGACGCCTCGACTCAGGGGCTGGGGAGGTGTTTGTTACAGATACATAAAGAAGAAGGAAAAACCGTACCCAAAGTCGTCGGCTTTGCCAGCAGAACTTTATCAGAGGCAGAAAGATCATACTCCGTATGGAACTGGAAAGTTTAGCATTAATTTGGGCGTTCAATAAATTTTAATTGTGATCACCAATCATTATCTTCTCTCTTAACATGTAAACTGTTTCACCGAAGACTAGCGAGGTGGTGTTTGTACCTGCAGGAATTTAATTTTGAAATAATATACATAAATGGCAGTCAGAATGTTATAGCAGATGCATTATCCAGATTACCGCAAGGACTAGACGACTACAGTGAACAGTCTGTACACAATTCAGAAATCCGTACACTATTGATGCAAAGTAGTACACATAAATCAGACTACAAAAATTTTTGTAAACAAATTGGAATAATACAAAACCAAGACCACATGTGGAAAAAGGTAATACAAAGTCTTAACCGGAATGCAAACCACAAGGTAAGTAAATGGTATCACTTGTACAAAGACGTTTCGTTTCACCGGTAGCACGAAAGTTCTAAACATTGGTGTGTATGCCTTGCAGACGAATATATCGATGAATTTATCAAACGCCGGCCGGTGTGGCCGTGCGGTTAAAGGCGCTTCAGTCTGGAACCGCGTGACCGCTACGGTCGCAGGTTCGAATCCTGCCTTGGGCATGGATGTGTGTGATGTCCTTAGGTTGGTGAGGTTTAAGTAGTTCTAAGTTCTAGGGGACTGATGACCACAGATGTTAACTCCCATAGTGCTCAGAGCCATTTGAATTTATCAAACACCCGAACGAAGTATGGAGACACTACGGAGTAACAAAATGTACAGACAAGATTTCCAAACTTTGTCACGTTCCTAATTCACGACGACGTTTTTCACAAATAATAAAAACGTTTGCTATTTGTCAAAGAACAAAACCATCGAATATGTCAAAGTTTACAGAACTGCACCCCATAATAACCAAAGCTCCACTGGAAATGATATCTCTGGATATCGCAGGGCCATATCCTAGAGCAAAAGGTGGTGTCAAATACATAATAGCTCTTTATGATACTTTCACAAAATACATCAAACTTTATGCTATCAAAAGCGCTACAGACATTAGCATCATAAAGAGAATTGAAGACGATTATTTACGAAGAGTTGGGAAACCTAAAGTCATATTAACAGACAATGCAGCCTATTTCGTAGGAAGAAAATGGAAACAATTCTTGAGTACACAGGGCATTAAACTCATCTTGGTAAGTTTTTACCACCCAGAAGCAAGTCCCGTGGAGAGGGTGTTTAAAGAATTCTATACATTTATAAGGACTTTCGCTCATAATAAACATTCACGATGGATTGAATACGTGACTCCATTTATGAAAACAGTAAATAATTTCCCCCACTCTCCCACAATTTTCACTCATAATGAGCTTATGTTTAACACAAAGGAAACTGATGAATGTGAATCACCCATACCAACCTTACCTGCTAAAGAGTTAACTTTACAAGATAAAATCGAACAAGCAGTAATTACACTAGAATGCTGCGGAATACAGAAAGAGGAGATACAACAAAAAGTTAAAACGAGTTACACATTTTTTCGAAGGGCAACGATTCCTCTTGAGAACACATCCCAAATAAAAAAAGATCGGTGAGTTGAACAGAAAATGGCAATTACTATGCTCAGCGCGTTATATTATTACAAAATTACCTTACCCTGGAACTTATAGGTTGGTATCAAAGAACAGGGAGAGACAAAAGTCTCCACCCTCACAAAGACTTAAAATCTTTTCAAGAGTAGTGACACAATGTCACAGCAGTTTTCTTGTCATAAAATACATTTATAAGTAATGTCATAGTTTTATAAGCAAGAAATTTTATTATGTGTATTTTAAATGAAATGTTTATAAACTCAAGTAATTTTATTGTTTCGTAAGCAAAGACAAACTTTTGTTTGGGAGGAAGTGGACAAACACGGCTTCACGCAAAGCGATATGCAAACGGGAGCAGCGTACGACTCAGCTGTGCGAGCTTAACAATGCATGTTTACGTCAGTTCTAGGGATGATACATTGACCTTGCGCTATCGCAACAGGCTATCTCGAGGCGCAGCCAAATAGAAACGCGAAGCTGCACAAGTATTAACCGCAATTTGAAAATGAGTAATAACATGTAACAACTATATTTACTATCAGGGAATGAAGGAATATAAAATTACATTTATATCAACATGCGAAGCTGAGTCACTACTAAAATTTATACAGTGTAACTAGAACTAAAAGAAATCATTACAACGAAACATACAGGACGTGTCAGCTAACAAAAGGATACGATACCGTATGAGACGTCAAAGTATCTTTCCTTGCGCGGTGATTGATTAAAAGGAATACAAATGCAAGTAAATAAACATATAAACAAATAACATTGAAATATGAAAAACGTCTGCAAACGATTGTGATGACCGAGTATATGCGTGACGTATGAGCTACGAAACACAATTACTTTTGAAGTTAGCTGTAAGTTTATTATACTGCAGCGAACAATGCATCGACAAGGCGCAGAAGAAGAGAGTTACGACGGGTGCTATAGGTAAAAAAATGAAAAAAAAACGGGCCGCACCTCATGGAAATTATTTAGTTAGTAGTATGTCTATGTGTATATTTTGGTCATCAAGCAAATGAAGAATAAGAATATACATCGTCTCAGTACAACTACAAAACATTTACACGTACCTACTGACTACAAAGTGCACATAAACACAGAGGCATGTGACCTCAAATAAAACTAATTAATTCATATTGCGTCACATGCGAATATAAACGACATTTCCACATAATCGTAAAGAGGTAAGCATGACGTAATGCAGGAACTTTTGCGTTCGAACAAAAAGCTACACGTAAACAATTATAAGCAACTCAATGGCATATAGAACATGACCGTTAATGCATTTCGATTCCATGAAAAGGGAGTTCCCTGTTAAGTGATTTAAAAAATGGTTCAAATGGCTCTGAGCATATGGGACTTAACATCTGAGGTCATCAGCCCCCTAGAACTTAGAACTACTTAAACCTAGCTAACCTAAGGACATCACACACATCCATGCCCGAGGCAGGATTCAAACCTGTGACCGTAGCGGTCGCGCGGTTCCACAGTATAACGTCTAGAGCCGATCGGCCACCGCGGCCGGCTAAGTGATTTAAAAAAGGACGAATAGCATTTCCAGAGTAATCCATAAACCAGTAGAACAGTATTCCTAATTCCCTCCCCAACGCAGGAGGCGACGCCAAAGCGTAGTTAAGTCAGCAGCACCTAAAGTAAAATCCTGATGTAAATGTTTTTTTTTCTGTTTCTCCCTAGGAAAACCTTAAACTCTCATAACTAATGTATGCATGACTGGAAAATAAAATGCAGATGCATTAAATGCACATATAGTAACACAATGTAAAGGAATGTAAATAAGTTACTTCTATTTATGTACATAGGAATTTTTTTGAAGTTAACAAACAAACTGTACTAACCAGTAACTTTAATTGGAGAAGGAATTTTGTAATGTTTTAGTATTTAAGAATTTTCTAAGTTTGATACAAATAATGGGTGGGATGTCAGCTTTAGATATAAGCCATTGTAATATGCATTGTTATGTCAAAATGTTAATGTGAATTTTATGTGTACATCGAGCCATATGTAAAAGATGAACTTGAGAAATTAAGAGAAAAGGAAAAAAACCTCAAGGACTAAAAATAATTCTCACGCCAAAGTGGACGACGAAATAGATAGTGGTATCCAAACGCGTGTGCAATAGTGCATCGAATGAACTATGGTAATGTCATGCTACGCAACATCTGGTATATTAATCAGCAAACTACAATCGTGCAAGCATCACTTACCTTGACGTTGGGTGTTGATGTGTAGTGTTCACCCCACTGAAAATGTGGATACCACATAGAAGATCCTTCCCGGGCCATATCAAAGGTGAATTATCTGCTGCAGCATCGGTTCTTCCCTCTTCCGGCCAGCAGGTAAACGGAGCGCGCTCGGTCCTACAGGCGACCACAATGGGACGGACCGGTTCCGGCGGCGGGTTCTTTCTGGCCCACGCGAACGCGCAGTCGCTAACGGCTCACTTCGACGAGTTCTGTGACATGTTCTGCCAATCGCTGTTCCATATTATCCTCGTCTCTGAAACTTGGTTGAAACCAAACATTTCTTCCGACGCGTTCCGAATCACTGGTTATTCTCTCCTAAGGGCAGATCGTGAAACACGACGAGTGGGTGGTGTGGGTGCCAATGTTCGCTCTGATCTGAGACCTACTATACTATGCACATCGGATGAAAAGGGCGAAGGAGAAACAGAGTTCTTGTTTTTCGAAATAAATACATCAAATCAGAAGCTGCTAATTGGAGTAATCTATAAACCTCCAAACGTCGGTGCTATGTCCCCCTTTCAGTCTGCCCTGTCCTCGCTCATAACACTGTATGAACACATAATCATTACGGGCGACACAAACATCGACTTACAGTTAAAAAATCTCCCTCTGCAGAAAAACTAAGGAGACTGTTCCACTCCAATGATATGAGTTTAACACCGATGGACCCAATTCATCACACGCCACACAGCCATACACACATAGATATAATAGCAACAAAGCGACCAGATAAAATAATTCGCGCCAACCAGACATCCGCTCCGGGACTCTCTGCTCATTACGTGATATTCTTAAATTACTCAGTGCATACTACCAAAGAAAAATCTCACCTGGTAACCTACAGAAACCTAAAAAATGTTAACCATGACGCTCTTCAAAAGGACTGCTCAGACATCCCTTGGCATGATATAAGCAATGAACCGACTTTAGACGGAAAAATTCCGGAATTATGTCGCAAAATTGTTGCACTGTATGATAAACATGCTCCTCAACGCACTGTCAAGGTAAAGCGAGCTCCCGCTCCGTGGCTCGCCACTGCATTATGCCAGTTAATGAATAAACGTGATACTGCACATAGGGCCTTCAAGCGTAACCCAACTCCCGAGGCGTACGAAGCTTATAGGAAACTCCGAAACAGAACCAAGCAAAGCGTGAGGAATGCCAAAATCACACATGCCCGATCTGTCGTATGCGGCATATCAAAACCTACTGCACTGTGGAAAAAGCTGCGCAATTTCGGTATAGGGAAGCGAAGATCTGACACTGTTTGTCAAGCGTCTGCAGAAGAATTAAACGATTTCTTCTCAACAGCTGTAAACTGCCACGCAGCGACAAATTACCAGCCCCAAGATATCAATCTCTCGAGAGACAAGTTTTTCCTAAAACATGTCACTACAGGCACAGTACACAAGGCAATTATGAGAATCTCTTCCGAGGCAGTAGGAAATGGTGGAGTGAGCATTGGCATGATTAAGAACGTCGTAGACCCTATTACTCCAGTTATCACAGACATCTTCAACCTGTCTCTTGTCAGTAGTACATATCCTACTGAGTGGAAGCAAAGTTTAAAGCAACCTATACCCAAGACTGACAACCCTAAGTCGCCAGGTGACTACAGGCCGATCAGCATACTACCTGCAATATCTAAAGCCCTAGAATACATCGTCCAGGAACAGCTGACGGATTACCTCAAAACTCATAACATCCACGACAAATATCAGTCAGGCTTTCGAAAGCACCATAGTACAGCAACTGCATTAATCAAAGTAACTGATGACATTAAACAGGCTATGGACAGACGTGAAGCTACCATCCTAACACTGCTTGACTTTAGCAAGGCTTTTGATACAGTTGACTTTGATATATTACTAATTAAAATGAAGCAGCTGAATTTCTCAAACAGCGCAATACACTGGTTCGACAGCTACCTCAAAAACAGAAGCCAACAAGTCATTTGTGGGTCGGAAAAGTCATCATGGAAAAACGTGCGCTCTGGAGTTCCCCAAGGCTCCGTCCTTGGTCCATTACTCTTCTCACTGTACATTAATGATATTTCTTCAGTGATTCACTCCTGCAACTACCATCAATATGCCGACGACATCCAACAGTACATAAGTGCAAGCCCCAAGAACATTGCTGACGCAGTAGCGAGTATGAACGCAGATCTTTGCTCTGTTTCTCAATGGGCACAGAACCTAGGTCTGAAACTAAATCCCAAGAAATCCCAGGTCATACCTATATCTCATCCAAAGTTAATCAGCCGGTACTTTCGCGAAACAGTCCCTCAAATACTCCTCAATGGTACCCAACTACCATACCAAACAACAGTAAAAGATCTTGGAATAATCTTGGATGAACACCTAAACTGGGAAGAACAAAAAGTCACACCTTGCCGGAAATCGTCCTCCTCCCTACATGCAATTCAAAAATTTAGAAAAATATTTCCAACCCATGTTAAACAAAAATTAATCCAAACACTAGTCTTGCCTAATCTTTACTACTGTGATGTAGTTCAACACGGCACAAATAGTGAAAATTCGAGATGCCTCGAGCTAGTGATGAATGCTTGCGTTAGATACGTATGCAATATGCGGTTGTATGATCATATCATACTCCCAGCTAGGTGGGATACGCCCACATAAGGCACGCGATCTCCACACGATGCGCTTACTTCATCGATTTCTTAGCCACTGGTGCCCCCAATACTCCCAGCTAGGTTGGATACGCCCACATAAGGCACGCGATCTCCACACGATGTGCTTACTTCATCGATTTCTTAGCCACTGGTGCCCCCAATACTTATGTTCTCACATTAAACACCTATCATCATTCCACAACCGCAATACCAGATCGGATACGTCTAGCATCTTGACTGTACCTTTCTCCGTGTCATTCTCCATCTCAGCCATACGACTATGGAATGCATTCCCCTGTGATCTGCGTCTTATCCAGAACCACTCAACATTCAAGAGGGAACTCAAGACTTACATATTAGGGACAGTATAGCCACCATTGTTGTGCCCCTCTCATCTCTTTCTTTCTCCTCTCCATCATAGCTTCGAATTTTACCATTCTATTTCTCTTCCTCTAACCTGTCTACCTCTTCTATATCTCTTTCACCCCATTCTATCGTCTCATGTCTCTGCTCGATGAGAATAACTCACAAGCTGCAAGAAAATTCCCAACTAGCAATAGGACTGACATTCATAAAAGAAAAATAAGTTTACTTTCATATACATAGTCATTACAATTATTATTATCATTATTATTATTCTTGATTGTTATAATTATTTTTTGATTGTTATAATTATCATTGTACTACTTTTATAATCTCTATTTTTTTCTTGGATATTAATACTGTATATCATGTTATATGTCCTTAATGTTCTGTAGAAACTGAAATTTGTTCAATCTGAGTATGCCTGGTTAGGTGTAAGAGAGGGCCTGAAAGCCCTAATCTTGCCAGGTAAAATAAATGCATAAATAAATAAATAAAATAAATTCACATGCTCCGCACTCACAATGGAAGACAACGCCACAGCAAATTATTCGACGGATAGTACGGCACTCAAAGTGAAATTGACACTAAAAATGTGAATGGAAGCGCTGGCGAGCATACCCAATAATATGTGGAACATTTAACGGTTATTGCGCAGTCAACAAACATATTTAGCGCGCATGCGCACAGAGACTAGCAGTGTTGCCAAAGAGACAAGTAACCGCTCTCAGAGCACCCTAATGCAAATAATTGACAAATTATCATTCCATATGTAAGTTGTACGTTTTTCTATAAGATAGTGTGAAATCAAGACAAGCGGACATTTTCAACTCTAAAATACAAAGAGAAATACGCCGGCAAATGAAGGTCATTTTACCCCCTTCGGCACAAACTTAAATTCAAGCTGTACAAGTGTATACGAAACACTGTGCGCCCCCATGGATGTCACCGTACAGTGTGGGAGCAATTGTATAGGTACATAAGCGAAAGCCCCAGAAAGCTATGACAAAAATTTGAAACCAATGATAATAATTATTAGCGCGGCTGCTGTAAGCGTCGGTAAAGATATATTTTGCAACGCCGGAAGACGAATAACGAATGATAAAAAAACTTCTTTCAATTTTTTTTCTCAATCATTAGTGAGACTCTGTCTGTAGTTTTCGAGCGGAGAAGATGTATTTTTTGTAAGATGTATGTCGCAGCCATTTGTGTTGTCTGAATAATAATTGTTACTGGAACAAAACCAAGAAGTTATTCAATTACCTTCCGCACAATACATAAACGTCATGTCACGAGTGCTGACTGTATATAAGGAAGAAGTCTGGTAAATGAGAATTACATTACCTACACGGTCTAGAATGATAAGTTTTACGGCACAATGGCTGTTGTCATCTCAGAAGAGGAGAGTGTCAACAGCAGACGTATTATATAGATTGCAGAAGAAAGAGCAATACGCCACTTGCTCACAGAGATTCGTCAACTAAATATCATTGTTAATGCTTACGGTATCGTGAATGCGTGGGCTCAAGACGTTGTATCAAAAACATTGTGAGTTGGGGTGGTTGTGTTTGTAGTAGTGCATACTGGAGTGAAGATCGTTAAGCAATTATGCGAATTTACGTTTGAAAGGTAATGAGACAAGTCACGGGAAGGATAACGTCTTATTAAATCAGAATTTAACAGCGGGAGACCCCCTTTAAAGGTTAACAGTTATGCATTGAATGCACAGGTCAACCACCAGACAACACCACATATTAGTTAAGAGACGCATCTAACTACTGAATGAAAATGTACCCTTATAAAAGACGCTATTTATTCCGGTAAGCCAAAACATTACGACAACTGCCAACGGAGACGCTGGATGCCGCCTGGTGGCGTTTCGGGTATGTGGCACAATTCAAATGGTTCAAATGGCTCTGAGCACTATTGGACTTAACAACTGAGGTCATCAGTGCCGTAGAACTTAGAACTACTTAAACCTTACTAACCCTAAGGACATCACACACATCCATGCCCGAGGCAGGTTTCGAACCTGCGACCGTAGCAGTCGCTCGGTTCCAGACTAAAACGCCTAGAACCGCTCGGCCACACCGGCCGGCCGTGACGCAGTTACTAAAATATGTAAGCAGAGTAGACACGAACGAGAGATCACCCTGGAGAAAATATGGGTTGTAAAGGGGGATATCATTTGAGATAAGCGAATTTGACAAAGAGTACAGTATTATTACTCAGAGGCTGTGAACGAGTGTTTCGTAAACGGCGAAGTTGGTCGAATGTCCACGTGTTACTGTTGCAAGGATCCACGGAAACAGGTAGAAGGACACTGAAACTACTACTCCGCAGACCACCCCTATGTGTTCACATGTTGACCCAACGACATAATCATTTGAGACTGAAGTGGCCACGAGACCGTCGGGATTCGACCGTCGATCAATGGAAACGTGTCGACTCTTCAGGTGAATCACATTTTTGCTGCACTAGGTCAATGGTCCTTTCCACAAACGCAGTCATTGATGTGAACGGCGGCTCGAAACGTGCAGCGCGCCCCGGACAGTGGCAGATGGGAGCAATATTATGCTGTGGAAGACATTCTTCTGCGCCTCCATGGAACCTTACGTAGTAACCGAAGACTCGATGAAAGCTGCGAACCACCAGCATCCCTTCATGCTTGATGTCTTTCCCGATGGCGATGTCATGTTTCAGCAATGGAATTGTCCGTGTCTCGGAGCCAGACCCGTGCTACAAAGGTTTAAGAACCGTTATAGTGAACTTACATTGATGACTCGGTGACAAAATTCGTCTGACGTAAATCCTATGGAACTCATCCGTGACGCTGTCGGGTGCCATCACAGAATATGCAAATCAGCGGCCCATTATTTACGCGCATTACATAACCTGTGCGTAAACATCTAATGCCACATACCCCTAAAAACCTATCAACAAACTGTAGGATCCCTGCTACGCAAAATAATTGAGGATTTCATTCCAAAGACTGGCAAACATGCTACTAAGCAGGTGATAATATTTTGTTTTATTCTTACTGTGCATTCAAGTGGGAAAACCTTCAACAACGCAATGAATGCAAATATCAAGAATCAATTATGTTCAAATCCTATCTTTGTAATAATAAATGAAAAGAAGCAGTTTGCTTTTGTTCTACAATATTTTTTTATTGCTAACCGGTTTTCGGCTTACAAGGCTTACAAGGCATTCTTCAGACATTTACCTATCTTTGTACCGATTTTGGGATAGCATAATGAATATTGCCAATGATCGAGCGAAAAACATATCAGAAAGTCCTAACAATAAATGAACTCGGAAGAGTAAACATCGTTCAGAGGTGCAAATTGCATTCTTCAATCGAGCCACTAACTGCAGTTCTCAATCAGCGAAACGATTAACTCCGCAACGTTAACAATTACCGCGTCCCCCTGAATCATACCACGGAAAAGCACTGCTGCCTGAAGCTTACCAAATAACTATCACTACTCGTGCCAGCGTGCGAGCTGGCGGTGTGAAGAAGTTAGCGGCGTTGGAGACTCATCTACACGAGTGCAGCCCAAGAGGTTGCAGCAAGACCATCATCCTTGGAGGCAGAAGACAAAGTGTGACTTTACCAAAACTCTAGTTTTGGAAAACCTCCAAGTCATCCACCATCGATGGTAAGGGTTCCGAGTGCTATCTGATCTCTGGCCACATTTTGCCTAGGTTGCAACCACCGCCCCAACGAAATTTCAAGACTTCGACAGAGCGTCAGCAAGAGGGAGACCTTATTGTTTCACATTTAGACTGGGACTAGGCGAAAACGTGACCATGTTTCTAGGCACGTTCTAAAGCATCGGTAGAGACGCTGCGTCTTTCAGTCCCCACAACAGGCATCCAACCACCTCTTTTGTTTAAGTAAAGGAGAAAATCTTTCACGTAGTCCTCACATCTTAGCAGGAGCGCCTACTAACTGGCGGACACGCTACCCCCGTCGCGTTAACGTGGCCAGCCTCGAGCCGGGGGACACAGCGACTGTGTTGGCAGCTTCGTCCGTTAATCCCGCTTTAACCCATTACCTCCCACATTTTTCTTTCTTTCTTTTTGTTTGAGAAACGACTATACTTTCTTGCATTTATATTATACAGTGATGTCAAATACATGAATAAAAAAACCTTACTTATTTTTTAAAGCACTCTAATGAAAAGAATTGCCTGAGCTATTAACAGATCACAATGAAGATCCAGTAACAGATGTTTATACAAATACCTAGATTCTGGTATTTTTTTTATTATTTATTTTCGTAAGAAAATTATTACTGTTTTATTATTTGTACACGTAAATTACATAAAATAAACAAAATTACATATACTCATGATATTATTCGCCGTTATTATATTTTTGTATTACAAATTTCTTACACTTTTAAAAGAAAAAGCTTTATTTCGAAATTTTCTTTACCTCTCACTGTAAAAACCTATGATTTTCAGTTATAACCACCTATTTACACTTTTATGTTATTCCGTCTTAATCTGTGGTAAGGTTCAAAGCAATTGCTTCAGTGGGTAATGTTACATATATTACAAAAGGTCAGTGGGCTGCCTTTGCAACTAGCAAACAGACAACGTCACTGAAAATTACGTGTTGAGATGAAGTAATTCTTTCCACCACATCTAACTTCATGGAATACTTTTCTTGGTGTAGATAAGGGAGTCACACACTGCGACAGGTAGCCATTTTCAGATACTGCACAGGTAGACATCGTCGGAACTGCAATAAATCCGGAGCTCTTGCTCCATGTACATTGTGTTATATGATCCAGCTGTTCACAACAGGCATTTCAATTATGCTTGTAAAGAGAGCCGAATACCATTTTAGTGGTATATTTAGATCCTGTCAGCAAAATTTGTTGCGATTAAAGAAGACAGTAAAGGTGTAATAAGTTAAAACGTCATTTTTACGCAACTCAGTGTTTATGATGTTATATCTCATAAACTATGAATAGTACAGTGGTATGATACTGTCTGCGAAGGGTGTTGCGAATAGAGTCAGGAGCAGAGAAGTAATTAATTCAAACACTATGGCATGATGCGGAAGTTTTATCGCATCTCAGTGATCATGGCGTCGTATCTCGTGAAGTATGTGTGCAATGATATAATTTTGCAGGTATATTCAGTGGTATGAGTGAATACCTTATGCAAATTGTGTCATGAAGAAATTTAGCACTTAGGAAATAATGAAACAAAGCTTCAAGCCTGATGGTGCTCTTTTACTGCATAAACAGCGAAAATGTAATAAACAATGAACGTTCCTGCATTTATCATTTTGTGAAAGCTGTCAGAGAGAAAAAGTTTCGAAAGTGTTTAAAATTATGTGTGAAGTTTGTTGCAAGTCGCTAAGTGCTCTCTTTCCCAAATAATGGATGAATTAAGTCCCCCACCCCACCCTCCAAAGCAATGTTTTCAAGATCGTAAGTGATACCCGTACCAAATTTGTTTGCAAACAGTCCAGTGGCTTAGGAGGAGATGTGGAACATACATACAAGGACGTCAAAAACTGTCTCATACTTTGAGAGGTTGTAGTTCTCATCGAAACAAGAAATTTAAGTCCAATAAATATTGTCCGGGAACCAACACTTTCCGAGATAAACACGTGTTCATAGCAAGGGCTGCTCAAAGCTTGTTTGCGAATATTAGCACAGTCGTTGCACTGGCTCTCCATAAAATGTGTCGATAGTTATATGATGTTTTACTCACAGTACTCTATCTACCATTAGGTGGTCTGCAGTTAGTTGTGTGGTTCGAGTAGCGT
The DNA here is from genome assembly GCF_023864275.1 of Schistocerca cancellata. NCBI lineage: Eukaryota > Metazoa > Arthropoda > Insecta > Orthoptera > Acrididae > Schistocerca > Schistocerca cancellata. The sequence continues at coordinate 958,780,515 of NC_064626.1, forward strand.
TGTAGGCTACGTTAGTTTTCATGGTGTTTGTGTATTATATTGTATAGTACGGTCAACCTTGGGAACTTATCATGGTGTTTCACCTTCTTCGAAACGCGGATTCAATTACGTGTTTGCTGTTATTGTACTGTTTGAATGTATAAATGGAGTAGTACATTTACATTTACGCTTCCACCACTTGTTATCAACGGAAGCCTATTATGCGATAGGTGAAATGGTTCAGAAATGGACGTAGCCTACGAACCCGTGCCCTCTGTGCCGAAAAATATCCACAGTGGAGAGTGCCGTGTGATAAGCTTTTCGGCAGATTTGCGCCTCGGAAGACTGACGATGGAATGCCCCGCAGAGTCCGCATGCCTGACCTGGATGAGTGTGTGCTACCTTCGGAGGAAGAAATCTCTGGGGCCTGTGTGCACGATTAACAGCAGCAGATGGCGTGTCTTACTCTCTTATCCGGGGAGGGGTACTTCGTAAACAATTGCTGTACCTATAATATCTAAAGCGCGTTCATGCCTAAGGCCACAGGATCATCATGGCAGACGGCGGTTCTGTCAATGGCTATGGCAGAAATGTGCCGCAGAGACACTGTACACAACCAAGATTTTATTTACCGACGAGGCAGGATTCACAAGAGATAGTGTTGTGCATTTTATAACCAGTATGTATGGACAGATGTGAATCCCCAAGCAATTCAGGAAAGAGGGTATCAACACCGATTTGCTACTATGAAGATTAACTGGGGCGTATTACCTGTACTTCCTCATTAACGTATTGCCAGCCTTGCTGGAGGCCGTGTCATTGCAGAGACGAATACAATAATGATTCATGCATGACTCACACCAGCACACTTTCATTAAAATGCACGCGAACATCAGACACTAAGATTTGTGGACCACTAGGTTCGTAGGGTACGGGGAGGTGGGGAGGGCGGGGGCACTCTACACCTTGGCCTTTTCGTTCCTCAGTCAGCTAGACTTTTGGCTACGGGAACACTTGAACGAATTGCTCTACACCACGCCAGTCAACGACGTGCAGACACTACAGGATCGCGTCTTTAATGCGTGCAAGCAGGTACAACGACAACCCGGTATACGTCAAAGGGTATCTCATTGCTTATGGCGGAGGGCAGAGGGGTGCATTTTCATGAATGTACGGGACGTTGAGCACTTCCTGTAAACACGTGTTCATCGCAGAAAGTATGTGTTTCCGGACCCAAGTTTACTGGATTTACTTTTCTTCTTTCGATGAGTGCTACCACTTCTCAAAGTATTCGACATCTTTTTTTAAACACATATATACATACGCCAGTGCATAAATTTTTATCGAGTATTTGAATTTAAATTGAATGATGTTTAAACTAGGAACGCACTTGATACTAACCCTCATTATAGTATATGGGAAACGAATTGTTTCAGTATCGCTAGTCTGAAAATAATAATATTTCTTTTACAATGTTGTCAACTACAAGATACAATATTCGTGTACCAATGTGTTCTACTGCGCGGCTGAGTCATGTAAATCTATGAGACCATGTTTCTATCACAGGACATGTGCTCTGTAATTAAAAAAGTGACATGATGATGTCTCCATTGGCATAAGATTCCGGATTAGTACTCCATTCGTATCTCTGGAAGGGGACTTCCAAGTGGGAGGTAAACATGAAAAAAAGACTGAATAACCAACGGAAGAATAACGTTCTACGAGTCGGGGTGGGGGTGGACTGCCGGAAGTTTGAGCGTGGCAGAGTAGCTAGCTAATATGCAAAGGGAAATGCCAAGGATCAGTCTAGATACAGTAATGGTCAGTGAAGTGGAATGGAGGGAAGTCAAGCATCTCTGCTTAAATGACTATAGGCTAATATCAACAGCAGCAGCACATTCTGTAACAGGAGTAAGATTTGTAATGGACAGGAAGGTAGGACAGAGAAAGAGTTACTGTGAAGTTCAGTGACAGGGTTGTTCTCATGAAAATCGACAGGAAACCAATACCGACAACCAGAATTTAGGTATACATGCCGACGTCACAAGCCGACGACAAAGACACAGACAACTTATGTGAGGATATTGAACGGTCAATTTCGTACATAAAGGGACATGAAAATCTAACAGTCGTGGGATACAGGAATGCGGTTGTAGGGGAAGGTGAAGAAGAAAAGTTTCCAAGAGAATACGGACTTGGTAGCAGTAATGAGAGAGGTGAAAGACTAATTGAGTTATGCAATAAATTTCACTTACGAAAAGCGAGTACTTTGTTCAAAAATCACAAGAGCAGAATGTGTACATGGAAAATTCAAGGAGATACAGCGAGATTTCCATTAGATTACGTCATGGACAGGCGGAGATCCAGAAATCAGGTACTGGATTGTAAGGCGTACCCAGGAGCATATATATATACTCAGATCACAATTAAGTAGTGATGAAAAGATGACTGAAGTTTGAGAGAAATTAGTCAGAAAGAGTCAATCCGAAAAGAAGTGGAATACGGAAGTACTAAGGAATGAAGTTATGCGCTTCAATTTCTCTGAGGCTATAGGTACTGCGATAAGGAATAGCTCAATAGGCAGTTGTAGACTAAAGGTCATTTTTAAAAAGTGCAGAAGTTGAAAAGGAAAACACAGGCATAAAGAAGGTAACTGTGAAGGGAATAATGGGTGACAGAAGAAGTACCTCAGTTGATCGAAGAAAGAAGGAAATACAGGACTGTTTAGGGAAATTTAGCAATACAGATACACTAGTCAGTTAGAGAAGAGATAAATAGAAAGTGCAGGGAAGTTAAGATTAAATGTTTGCTTGAAAAATGTGAAGAAATCGACAAATAAATTACTATCGGAAGGGCTAACTCAACATGCAGAAAAGGCTAACAACTTTCAGTGAAATTAAAATTAATGGTGGTAACATTAAGAGTGCAGTGGGGATTCCATTGTTAAATGCAGAGGAGACAGTGGATAGGTGTAAAGAGTACTCTGATTGCCTCTTAGGGGGGGAAGACTTATCTGATGACGTGATAAAAGAAGAAAGAATACTCGATATTGATGAGACGGGATTCAATATTAGAATCTAAACTTAAAAGGGCTTTTGAAGACCTAAGATCGAGTAAGGCAGAAGGAGGTGATAAAATTTCGTCAGAAATCTAAAATCAGTGGGGGAGGCGGCAACAAAACGACTATTTACGTTGGTTGTGGAATATATGAATCTGGCGAAATACCACCCGACTTTCGGAAAAACTTCAACCACACAATTCCGAAGATTGCAAGAGCCAGCAAGTGCGAGAATTATTGTACCATCAGTTTAACAGCTCATGCACCCAAGATGCTGACAAGACTAATATACAGAAGAACGGAAAAGACAATTGAGAATGTGTTAGGTGACGATCAGTTCGGCTTTAGGAAAGGTAAAGGTACCAGAGAGGCAATTATGACGTTGTGGTTAACAACAGAAAAAGACTAAAAAAAATAAAGGAACGCTCATACGATTTGTCGACCTGGAAAAAGTTGCCGACAATGTAAAATGGTCCAATCTTTTCGAAATTCTGAAGAAAACTAGGGTTACCCTATAGGGAAAGAAGAGCAATATGCAGTATATACAAGAGCCAAGAGGGAAAATAACAGTAGAAGTGCAAGAACGAAGTACTGGGATTGAAGGGGGTGTAAGACAGGAATTTAATCTTTCGCCCCTGCTGTTCAGTCTAATCATCAAACAAACTGTGACGGAAATAAAAGACATATTCAAAAGTGAAACTAAGGTTGAAGTTGAAAGGATATCAATGATAAGATTCGCTGATGATATTGCTATCTTCAGTGAAAGAGAAGAAAAATTAGAGGTTGAGTAAAATGGAGTGAACAATCTAATTAGTACAGAATCTAGAATGGGAGTAAACCGGAGAAAGTCGAAGATAATGAGAAGTATCTGAAATGAGAACAACGAGAACACCAGGATTGGTGGTCACAAAGCAAACCTAGTTAAGGATCTCTGCTACCTAGGCAGCAACATAACTCACTATGGACGGAGCAAGGAGAACATCAAAAGCTGCCTAGCACTGCTGGTATAGGCGTTAATTTGAGGAATAAATTTCTAAGAATGTATGTTTGGTCCACGGCATTGTATGATCGTGAAATCTTGGAGAAAATTCTGAAAATTTGGTGGACTGATAACGCATGGAATGAGGAGATTCCCCAGAGAATCGGCGAGGAAAGGTACGTTTGGAAAACACTGACAAGAAGAACGGACATGTTGATAGTACATGTGTTAAGACATCACTGAAGAACTTCCATGATACAACAAGGAGCTCTAGAGTGTAAAAGAAGAGGAAGACAGAAATTCGAATACATTCAGGATTTAGGCTGCAGTTGCGTCTCTGATATGATAAGGTTGGCACATGAGTAGAGTTCATGGCAGGGCGCATCAAAGAAGAAGAAAAAAATAAAAAAGGCTTACATCCGGTAACCCAAAGCATACAGCTACTGGATATCCCACAAACGGGTTACACTGTTCTATACGTTGCTCTCATGATAGCATGTATGTGTAATCCTTCACTTGTCTTTCTTTTGTAAGTAAACACACAAATTGTTGGAATTGTCCTTGGAGCAAGGAAATCAGATTTTGATATGTTATTGGAAATATGAAAACATGAACGAAGTTCTGAGATAATAGCTAGCTGATTTTGATACTACACCATCGTCACGTGTAACAAGAAGTACATTTCGCGACAAATTTGAGAGGGAAGGAAGTGTACGCGATCTGAAGTAGGGACGATGCGGCAGGAAGAAATCAATAGTTGACGAAAGAGGAGTGGACGCAATGATAGAAGTCTCATCAGGAACCCTAAAGAAGTCCATATGGTAAGCTGCGAGTGAATCAGGTGTAAGCAAATCAAGTTTTAAAGCAAGAAAGGTGGAAACCATACATTCCCAGATTACTTAACGGGATAATTGGGTACGATCCGGAGAGGCGCCTTCAATTTTGTAAATGTATTTGCGATAGTTAATAGCTGACCTGTGCCACTGTTTGATCTGATGAGGCTGCGCTTAAATCGAATGGGGCCATCATTCACCATAACTGTGTGTACTCGGCAAGAGATAATCCCCGTGTCACGGAAGGACTAGCTGTTAATATTACAGGGTTATCAGTTTGGTACAGTGATCGGTGTAAAGTACCTTCCCATGTTGCAGAAATGAATTGTATTAATTTTTCACCAACTGTACCAAGATGAAGGTTTGTTTTACTTTCAACAAGGCTGCGGCTGACTGTCACATTACCACCGTGACTTGACATAATATCTCCATAAAAGGTGAATGCTGAATGGTGAAAAGGAAGTGTTGAGTTTGCACTCAGCTCTCACGATCTAACGCCGTTAGACTTCACTCTGTGTGGATTTCTGTCGTGTCCCGTTACGGCACAAAGCCAGGTACGCTACATGACATGAAAAAGGCGATTGTGACAGCCTGTTAAGATAACTGTAGCCGCCCCTTTCATAAACGTTTGTTACGTACGCAACTGAAACATGCCGCTTTTGTATGTATATAAGCATCCAACTCTGCAATTTTTTCCAGAAGCCAGAAACGTGAATCGACTAGACATCTCACTCTATAATAGTTTACATTAACGTGAAGAATTGTACCCACATTGAGTAAGATCTGATCCATTTAATCGCAGAGACTGAAGCTAAGATTCTTGCTTTCACATAGTTCAATCAAGAATAAGATCGCTGAAATTTAATTGAGACGAATAGTGTCTCAACGTCGCCATTTCCCATCAGCCCTTAGCCCATGGCCCATACTTACAATCTATCCAAAAATCTCATTGCTGCTAGTTCCATGTTTTAACCAACTTTATTTACCTTGTGTATCTTCTAGGAGCGCTTCAATCTTTGGCATTTCATCTTCACTGACTGTCACATTTTCAGCAGACAGTACTACTGGCAATGCTTCACTGAAGCATACTGGCGGTATAGCTGATGGAAAATTGGGATACTACATAGTTTTAATCGTTTTCTTGGTGAATCCATCTGTGGTGGCCAGAAGAAAATAATGGTCCCTTGTATGGTGCTTTGGTTTCCTCCAGTGAATGGAAGCAAAAAATATGTCCAGCATCCCAGTAGTGCAGTAAATAATGAATAGCGTAAGTGGACGGCCAAATTCTTGACCTGACTGCCAGTCTTACGTCGAAATAAAGTTCATTACTCCTCCTTACCATATAATTAAGTGTATGTTTTTAGGAATTCGAACTTTTCACACGAATAACAAAACTAATTAATGTTATTTACACAGACATGAGGCATTCGTTACTCTGACTTAACAAAAAACACAAATTACAAGACTTCACGAACTTAGAAAAGTACATATACACTTTCGACAATTGTCAAGAATCTCAATGCTGAGATGGAAGTAGCAAAAGGGCGCAACGTGATTCTACGTCTTCAAGCATGACTCATTGGCAATGCTGTCGAACTACATTCGTTTGCCGGAAGTAGGTTTTGTAACGAAGGGTTTTGAGTTGGAGTTTCTTGTATATATATGGATTATTTCTCAACAGTAAAATTTTCAGGATATTTAGTAGTCAGAGTGTAGAGTGTCAAACAGAAACTGAGCCAGATAGACGAAAACGGATTTCAGTTTCGAATTCAGTATATAAGGTTTTTATAACAAAAACTTTGTTGAGGGTGTGATTGCAATAAACTACCTTATAAATGTATAATAGTATATGTATCTGTTTTCAGTCTTAAATCATCTTTACTCCAAAATAGCTGAAGTTATGGCGAGACAGAAATAACTGCATTATGATGACTGAAAGAGAAAACCATAGAGAAAACTTGAAGAGCTGGGTTTGGGAAGAAGAAACACAAGTATATATCACGAAGCTAGTGTTTCATACGTGTTCCTTCCGAAACTACCTATGGGACTTTTATAATTGTTTGGTATTCACAAATACTATAATAGTAATACAGATGATCCTATAGTTTCCTGTGATTTACAGACAATACTGTTTACCACAACCGTGGTTGTACAACTCGTTAGGGAAAGAGCCCAGCGCTCATTGAGACAAGACGGGTATATATATATATATATAACTGTCTTGTATTAAAAATACTTCGCCACAGAGGAAGAACAAAAATCGAAAACAGACGATAATGTAAAGTGTATCTCAAAAATCATTTGAACAGCCGTCTGATGATGAACGTCTCAGTTAAAAACCGGTAACGGCGCTATTTACCTAAATAAATAGCAGTATTAATAGTAGTGGCTGGTTGCTGTCTTCTTCTTTGTAAGAACTAACCTACATTAATTGAACACAGCCACGGTCTCACCATGTCAGTTTTAGACAAAATAGCAATATTGTGACTACCGTAACGTGATACTGGACCTAAAAAAATGATCGTGTTCGACAATGCTGGATGCACTCTCATATGGTGAGAGGTAGGAACACGTTTATTTGTGGTCGATACGCTGTTTCTGAAGCATCGTTTACTGTGCATTCGTCAGGGGGCGGATATGTATTTAGTTATTGGTGGACAGTGTCGTGAGCGGTGCAATGCCCGACTGTAACTGAATCGATGTACTGCGGTAATAATTGAATTTTTTGCTACTGTAATTCATATGCAGTATAAACATAGAGCTAACCATACAGAATTTATTTTCTTTGATGAAGAGCTGTAAGGTAAATACGATTAATGCCGCCGAGAAACAGAGCAAATATTTATATCGTACGAAACGAGCTGAATGAAGCGCACTTGTTTGTTGTTTTTGTTTGCGTTGTGAAATGTTGGCGATCACGGAAGCGCTGGACGGTGTTGTAACACCGAAGTGCTCCCCTCCCATGTATGATAATACCATGCGAATTGTATGTGTGGGAGCACAGCAGTAAATTTTGGATCTACTGGTGGCGTATAATGTTCAGTTTCTTATAGTTTTCTAGATATCCTCGTGAGAGGGTAATAATCATTGTTTACTCCCATTACAAAGCAGTGCGCAAGACTGCTGTCAGCATCAGGTAGAGCGCCGTAGTGAAATTCGGAAATTCGATGTACGGGAAATGAAACGCTGTTGCGTGCCACTGGACACACATTCGGGAGGAAGACGGTTCAAACCCCCGACAAACCATATCGATGTTGGTCATCCTAGGATTCCCAGTTCGGTTTAGTCAAATGCTTGGGTAGTTTCCTTGGGAGTGCACAGCCGATTTCCTTGACCCGAGCTTGTGCACCGTCTCGAAACGACCTTATCTTGGATAGGACGTCAAACCAGAGTTTAGAGGGGGATGTAAATCTACATGATCATTTTGCAATTCACATTTAACTCTTTGGCACAAAGTGCATATAACCAATTTCCGACGGTTTATCTGTCATTCCACCTACCTAATCGTATTTCCAGGCGAACTCAGATGTCCCTTCATTTATAGCGATAATTACTTACCCCTATGGTAGCGGTCGTCAACAACACATTTTTGGAATTGGAGGAGGAAGATATTGTCATAAATTTCATGAATATCTATCACCAAAGCGAAAAAGCCTTTATTACAGTGATTCCTACACAACTTGTTGATCATACCCGTGACACTGACACCACTATTTCGTTACAGTGCATAACGAGCTACGCTTCTAAAAGCGTATTGCCTACAGTCTCTTTAGTCAATTTGTTGCACTGCCCATGTGATATGTTAGCCAAGCGCAGTCTCTGTTTCGTCCTCCGTAAAACATTTCTTTTTGTGATGGCTCTAATTTAAGTTGTTTGTAATTGTAATTTCTAGATATCAATAATCTTTGAATTTGTACAAATTATCATGTAACAGATAATTAAAGAAGTTTTTCGTACTCGTGTGGAAGACCGCACATTCTTTGTTCTTCAGAGTCAAATGCCACTTTCTGTACCATTCCGATAGCCCGTCTGAAACATGTTGTACTTAGTTTTGATTATCTTTACTAGATGGCAAACATCAGCATTATCTGCAAACAGTCTGAGGTGCTCAGATTGTCTCCTTAATCGTTGATTAAGACTGTCATACGTTCCTTGAGCACACCAGATAAAAGTATGGTTTCACCAGATGACTCCCCGTCACTTAACGTGAAGTGTGACCCTCCGACAAGAAATCACACATACAGTCCCACAGTTGAGACGATGTTCCACAGGCACGAAATTTGATTAAATGCTGTTGGGTGACGATTGGTGTCGATAACGTTCTGGAAATCTGGTGGGCAAAATTTAAGGACAGGCGTAATTTTCCCATGAAGTGTCTTTGACAAGCAACAGAGATCGATGAAACTTGGACTGTGCATAGGAAGAACTATTACAGTACAGCACAAGAAGAAAGACGCAACGAGACGAACAGGAATGACACTTTTATACAAAGTCATTAATTCCACTGAAGTCATCGCGATTTAATATGTCCACATAACATTATGAAATGCAGGATTTGGTTCTTTTTTAATGTGGTGCATCACCTCGAACTGTAGGGCATATTCTGCAACGTGCTCCCGTGCTGGCCACAACGTTAGTATGGAGTTCTTGTGGTAGGGCATTCCATTCTCCTGCAACGCGGTTGACACCTGCCAGATGATGGACACTGGCGCATGTGGAGTACAGTCTCAAACATAAAAACTGACCACCGGCCGGCCGCCACAGAGACGTCTGAGTCGTTCACTTAAGGTGGCCAATAAAACCGACCGCCCCTGACAACGCTAAGTCATGCTACCTGCACAATCTGGAAACACTGTAAGATGCGGAAATGTCAGGAGGAAGTTGTGAGGAAACTGGCGAGTTGCGGCGCCCTGGAAATATTCTTAAGTTCTGAGTTGGCGGCCACCGCCCGGACCGCGCGGCAGGGCCGAGCTCGTCAGCATCCGCGTGGTGCCTCACAACGGCCGGAGCACGTGGTCCATCGAGCACGTGGCTGGGAATTCCTTGGAGCCGATGTGCGGAGGGAGGGCCAAAGATGGCGGTCTTTGTGAAACCTTAATGCCCATCATTTCACAGTTCGTATAGAAATTAATAGTAGCCAGATGAATCATGATACCTCAAAAAGAAACATGTACGTTACTATTATTTGCACGACGGTTCTCATGGTGTAATCAGATTTTCAATATCTTTATTGGATTAAAGTTTAGTATCTGATGGTAAATTTTACAAGTAACACCCAGCAACGAATTTCCAAAATTTATACGCTTCATTCGATTTCGTCGATCGACGTGTCTTTAGAAAGCTATAAGTGTAAAACTAAATTGTTATGAATTACAGGCAAGTAACTTGAATAATACATGAGTTATTGGAGGTCAAAATGGCCGATTACTATAGATCGCGTCAGGCCATAAGTGCACCACAGTTACACGAAAAAGCGGTAGCAGAATTCTTATAAATATATTTATTCACCTATGTCTTTGTTTATATCCGATATATACAATTTAGGAACAAATTAGATAAATATTTATTGTGTTATAGAGAGCACAGTGACACTAGGCTACTGGCCTATCTTTTGTTCTATTCCTTTGATGTATGTTTGTTTAATTTGTTTATGTATCTAATAATGTGTGTTAGAGCACGTTTATGGTCCAGCCCTAGGAAAATTTATTGAATTTCATGTTATTTCAATGTAAATCGAGTATTTCGAAAGTGTTTTATGTTTGTGATTGTACGTTAGCTTGGAGACGTTGAGGGAGCGCTGTAGCCACTCACGGCGCTCGTTACTAAGGGAGGCGACTACCGAAGTTCTGGACAGTGAGGTGCGGGAGAGAGGGACTTGAGGGGTCGCGGGAAAGACTTGGAGCAGTTTGCGCATGGTCGCGCGAGACAGAAATAGTTCGTAGTGCCGACTTGTGCTCTTGTGTGATTTCCATGGCTTCTACGTAGTATGCGTTTAGAAGTGAATATCTCGCGATCTATGTTGTTGTTCATAACTAATTACGTGCAGTAGGAATCTATTGTTTCCCTGTTATTAAACTTAGATTTTATTTAATTGCATTCTCAAAAGTACTTCTACTATTGTGCTCAACATTTAAAGTCCTTAAGATAGTACCTGCAGTTTTTATTTAATTGCAGTCTTTCATTGATAAATTTATATACTTTCATAATTTCGCAACTGCTCAGTGATAGAAACCTTCGACCATTAGATTCATGTGTGTATTTTTATTGTACATCTACATCTACATCCATACTCCGCAAGCCACCTGACGGTGTGTGGCGGAGGGTACCTTGAGTACCTCTATCGGTTCTCCCTTCTATTCCAGTTTCGTATTGTTCGTGGAAAGAAGGATTGTCGGTATGCCTCTGTGTGGGCTCTAATCTCTCTGATTTTATCCTCATGGTCTCTTCGCGAGATATACGTAGGAGGGAGCAATATACTGCTTGAATCTTCGGTGTAGGTATGTTCTCGAAACTTTGACAAAAGCGCGTACCGAGCTACTGAGCGTCTCTCCTGCAGAGTCTTCCACTGGAGTTTATCTATCATCTCCGTAACGCTTTCGCGATTACTAAATGATCCTGCAAACGAAGCGCGCTGCTCTCCGTTGGATCTTCTCTATATCTTCTATCAACCCTATCTGGTACGGATCCCACACTGCTGAGCAGTATTCGCAGTGGGCGAACAAGCGTACTGTAACCTACTTCCTTTGTTTTCGGATTGCATTTCCTTAGGATTCTTCCAATGAATCTCAGTCTGGCATCTGCTTTACCGACGATCAACATTATATGATCATTCCATTTTAAATCACTCCTAATGCGTACTCCCAGATAATTTATGGTATTAACTGCTTCCAGTTGCTGACCTGCTATTTTGAAGCTAAATGATAAAGGATCTGTCTTTCTGTGTATTCGCAGCACATTACACTTGTCTACACTAAGATTCAATTGCCATTCCCTGCACCATGCATCAGTTCGCTGCAGATCCTCCTGCATTTCAGTACAATTTTCCATTGTTACAACCTCTCGATACACCACAGCATCATCTGCAAAAAGCCTCAGTGAACTTCCGATGTCATCCACCAGGTCATTTATGTATATTGTGATTAGCAACGGTCCTATGACACTCCCCTGAGGCACACCGGAAATCACTCTTACTTCGGAAGACTTCTCTCCATGGAGAATGATATGCTGCGTCCTGTTATCTAGGAACTCCTCAATCCTATCACACAATTGATCTGATATTCTATATGCTCTTACTTTGTTCATTAAACGACTGTGGGGAACTGTATCGAACGCCTTGCGGAAGTCAAGAAACACGGCATCTACCTGTGAACCCGTGTCTATGGCCCTCTGAGTCTCGTGGACGAATAGCGCGAGCTGGGTTTCACATGACCATCTTTTTCGAAACCCATGCTGATTCCTACAGAGCAGATTTCTAGTCTCCAGAAAAGTCATTATACTCGAACACAATACGTGTTCCAAAATTCTACAACTGATCGACGTTAGAGAAATAGGTCTATAGTTCGGCACATCTGTTCGCCGTTCCTTCTTGAGAACGGGGATGACCTGTGCCCTTTTCCAATCCTTTGGAACGCTACGCTCTTCTTGAGACCTACGGTACACCGCTGCAAGAAGGGGGGCAAGTTCCTTCGCGTACTCTGTGTAAAATTGAACTGGTATCCCATCAGGTCCAGAGGCCTTTCCTCTTTTGAGCGATTTTAATTGTTTCTCTATCCCTCTGTCGTCTATTTCGATATCTACCATTTCGTCATCTGTGCGACAATCTAGAGGAGGAACTACAGTGCAATCTTCCTCTGTGAAACAACTTTGGAAAAAGACATTTAGTATTTCGGCCTTGAGTCTGTCATCCTCTGTTTCAGTACCATTTTGGTCACAGAGTGTCTGGACATTTTGTTTTGATCCACCTACCGCTTTGACATAAGACCAAAATTTCTTAGGATTTTCTGCCAAGTCAGTACATAGAACTTTACTTTCGAATTCATTGAACGCCTCTCGCATAGCCCTCCTCACACTACATTTCGCTTCGCGTAATTTTTGTTTGTCTGCAAGGCTTTGGCTATGTTTATGTTTGCTGTGAAGTTCCCTTTGCTTCCGCAGCACTTTTCTAACTCGGTTGTTGTACCACGGTGGCTCTTTTCCATCTCTTACGATCTTGCTTGGCACATACTCATCTAACGCATAATGTACGACGGTTTTGAACTTTGTCCACTGATCCTCAACACTATCTGTACTTGAGACAAAATTTTTGTGTTGAGCCAACAGGTACTCTGAAATCTGCTTTTTGTCACTTTTTCTAAACAAAAAAATCTTCCTACCCTTTTTAAAATTCCTATTTACGGCTGATGTCATCGATGCCGTAACCGCTTTATGATCGATGAGTCCCTGTTCTGCGTTAACTTTTTAAAATAGTTCGGGTCTGTTTGTCACCAGAAGGTCTAATATGTTATCGCCACGAGTCGGTTCTCTGTTTAACTGCTCAAGGTAGTTTTCAGCTAAAGCACTTAAAAAAATTTCACTGGATTATTTGTCCCTGCCACCCGTTATGAACGTTTGAGTCTCCCAGTCTATATCCGGCAAATTAAAATCTCCACCCAGAACTATAACATGGTGGGGAAATCTACTCGAAATATTTTCCAAATTATCCTTCAGCTGCTCAGCCACAACAGCTGCTGAGCCAGGGGGCCTATAGAGACATCCAATTACCATGTATGAGCCTGCTTTAACCGTGACCTTCTCCCAAATCATTTCACATTTCGGATCTCCGTCAATTTCCTTCGATACTATTGCACTTCTTATCGCTATAAACACGCCTCCCCCTTCACTGTTCAGCCTGTCTCTGCGGTATACATTCCAAACTGAGTTTAGGATTTCATTACTGTTTACGTCTGGTTTCAGCCAACTTTCTGTCCCTAGTACTATATGGGCGTTGTGACCGTTTATTAGTGAGAGCAGTTCTGGGACCTTTCTATAGACGCTCCTGCAGTTTACTATTAGCACATTAATATTGTTATTCCCTGTTGCATTTTGCCTACTCCTACCTTGCCGCGTCTCAGGAGGCGTCTTGTCGGGCCTAGAGAGGGGATTCTCTAACCTAAAAAACCCCCATGTGCACTCCATACGTACTCCGCTACCCTTGTAGCCGCTTCCGGCGTGTAGTGCACGCCTGACCTATTCAGGGGGACCCTACATTTCTCCACCCGATAGCGGAGGTCGAGAAATTTGCACCCCAGATCTCCGCAGAATCGTCTGAGCCTCTGGTTTAAGCCTTCCACTCGGCTCCAAACCAGAAGACCGCGATCGGTTCTGGGAACGATACTACAAATAGTTAGCTCTGATTCCACCCCGCGAGCGAGACTTTCCGCCTTCACCATTTCCGCCAACCGCCTGTACGAACTGAGGATGACCTCTGAACCCAGACGGCAGGAGTCATTGGTGCTGACATGAGCAACAGTTTGCAGTCGGGTGCACCCAGTGCTCTCTATCGCCGCCGGTAGGGCCTCCTCCACATCTCGGATGAGACCCCCCGGCAAGCAGACAGAGTGAACACTGGTCTTCTTCCCCGACCTTCCCGCTATTTCCCTAAGGGGCTCCATCACCCGCCTAACGTTGGAGCTCCCAATAACTAATAAACCCATCCCCCCGTGTGCCTGCTCGGACCTTGCTGAAGAAGCAGCCACATGTCCACTCACAGGCAGAGCGGGCGATGCCACACGGCCAGCCTCCACATTGACCCTCCGCCTCGTGCGCCGCGAACGCCGCTGATCCCGCCACTCCCATTGGGGAGAGGGTGGCCCAACAGCGCCCAGTACCCGCGAAGATGTCTCGACAGCAGGGACAGTGGGTGAAGCATGTAACACCTGGGGTGTACCTTGCGACGCACCAGATTCCCCACTGCCGCTACACTCCGAGGCAGCAGCCTGAAGACGGCTGACCGCGGCCATCAACACGCTCAGCTGTTCGCGAACAGTGGCCAGCTCCTCCTGCGTCCGTACACAGCAGTCACACATCCTATCCATCCTAAGGAATCAATATACTAAAGAGAGTTAATCAACCTTTAACTAGACTGCTAATTCACTAAAGGCGGCTGTTTATTCACTAAACTGTGGTTGCTAGCCACTTCTTGTAGAAAACAATGAAAATAGCACTACCTGTCTCTGGACTGTATTGAAAACAAACACTAGCACTACTGGCACTATGGTTGACTGAAGGGACTCTCTCTGACTGTATTCAAAACAAACACGAAAGCTATGGAACACTATTAATAGCACCCGACAATTAAAGCTTCCTAAAAGCAAATACACACGGAAGAAGAAGTGACAAGTAAGAAAAATACAGTTAATACTTAAATTAAGGTAGCTCGCTGCACAGCAGACGTGAAGCAGACGGCAGTTACGACGCTGTAGACTCAGCAGGACTTGGCCTGTAATGCGACAACTACGTATACCGGCCCCTAGACAACGAAGCCAGCCAAAACTTCTAATATTTCAACTCTGAGTTGGAGGTACGTAGTTGAGGGCCACCACACCCTCATTTCATTCATTAATTATTTTGAAAGCCCACAATTAGGGGTTCGTCCGAGATTTGTGTCCTGCAAAGTGGTAATTCCTTTGCTCTTTGTTATTGAGCATAGTATGCGAAGTGTAAAAACCTTTGCAAAACCAGTAGAGATTTCTGTAGGGTGAACCTCTCACAAAACACAGTGTGAGATCGGTTTTCTTTCGAAAGTAGGTTTCTGGAGATAGTGATATTACGCAGTAATTTTCACAATTAACACATTCCATCGACAGAGGTCCTAATCTATCACGTCAAAGGCCATTTGCATGGAGGCTCAGAGTCTAAATAAGTTGAGTGCAGAGATCAGTAGCGGGTAGCGCGTTTAATGGATAGCGGTATCGGAGGTGGTTGGAACATTCGGCCATCGGCAGCAGGCGGACGCAGTTCAACAGCAGTACGCCGGCAGCCTCTTCGAGTACTCCAGGGCAGTCTTCAGTGTCAACTTCCACTACAACCTACGCCATCACCATGGCAGAGGGAACCATCTCTGATCAGATAAGTGTCTGCGCACATAGAGAGATATTGTTTGTTTCTGAAGTCCAAGCTCCACTTACAGATCTCGCGGATATAAAAAAAGTCACCTAGTATGTGTAATTCTGACAAAAGAAGTGAGCCGGTTATTCCAAAATCAGAGCGCGAAAGTATATTAAGTAGGAATTCAGCCAAGAGGAATGAATGTGGGGGAGATATGATGTCTCGGCTAATGCAAATGATACGGGGATTGGGATATATTGTGAATACAATGGCAAATATTATCAGTACAATTTCAACAGTTGCGGATACATTTCGGTCTGATATGGGGTACAATGCGAACTGAAATAGGTTCCACTGTAAAAGAGGAAGTTGAAAAAATAATGGGTAACCTTGAAAAAGCAATTGATGACAAATTTAAATGTATCCGAGTGGATATGGGGAAAATTACAGACGAAGTTGTAATAGTAAAATCTAAAATCGAATCAGTGGAAAAAAATTTTGGGGAAAAATGGATAAGATACACACAGAACTTGGGGGCAAAGTAAGCGACTGTATAAAAGCGCAAGATGCTCGTAAGAGCGAAATTAAATTTATCAATTAGTGACATTGCCAATCGTGTAGGTGAGGGGGAGAAAGAAGTGAACACAATTAAAGATAAAATAGAGTACAGCATTACCAGTGAAAATGAATTTAAAAAACAAATGCTACAGATAATAAGTGATTTAAATTCGTTAGCCTCCCAACGGGCCACGGCGGTTATAAATATCCCTTGGGCAAATACCGGATCTGTGAAGTGTTACACAGATGACTGAAGATATCACCCAGTAAATTTCTTGGCTGCATGTAGGGACGCTTTTGTTCACGACATGTCGGACGAAACGAAAATATAGTACGCTAAACGGCATTTGGAAGAAGACCCACAGTCTTCGGCAAATTTTAAATGTAGTTCGTTCGAATCGTACGAAGTGTTCGAAAAGCGTTTTTTGAATAAATTTTGGAGCGAGGCAAAGCAAACTCGGATGAAAAATGAATTTTTAAACGGGCCGAGTTACAGGTAGGGTAATGGGACGATGAGAGATTTTTGCAAGTGCGAACTTGGCAAACTTATGCACGTAAAAATCCATTTGGGGGGTTTTAACGGAAATCACCACGTTAAAAAGGCGTTTATCCGATGATTTGCAGTGGGATTTTGTCCATAGTCCATGTGATTCCGTGGACGAATTTCTAGATTTTGTAGATAAATTAGAGAGGACTTTGAAGTTCAAATCTCAGAGCAAACCGGGCGGTAGATACCAAAATGGAAAGTCAGATAATCATCGCCAAAATAATAATCGTGAGAGAAATCAAAGGAATTCACAGGGAGATAGTAGCTGGAATGAGTAGAACGGTCGGAGAACGGAGTGATAACTTCTGTGAACGGGATCCAAGGAATGGACGCAGTTTTGACGGGGGAAATTTGCAGGAAATGCAATCGCGTAACAACCGGACGGGAAACTAATTTTCACCACGTCTCAGGGCCGAGAATGGCGATCTAAACAGGCGATGAAAAGGACTGGAGATAATGGTAATGGTACAAATGTAGATAGGTTTTGAGAAAGGCAACAAATATGTAATATAGAGTATGTTAAAGAGGAAGGCTATATAGGTGGCTCTTTGAATAAAAGCAGGCGCGAACGGCGGAAGCATAGGTTTGTGAGAGATTTAAGTAAAAGTAATGGGATGAAATTTGCAGGGAATGATGTAAGTTATGAACGTGTAATGAATGAGTGTGTCAATGGCGATCAATGGAAGGATTCCATGGTTGAAAAAGAAGTTAAAGAGGAGATGAATGTTGTGAAAGCAAATAGTGTAGAGAATTCTGAAGAGGTATTAGCAAACAGTAGCAATTGCAGTAAGGAAGGTGTTGTAGTAGCCAATATCTGTGAGTCGGCGAAAAGTGTTGATTTTAGTGAAGGCGGCGTAGCTTTCGTCTTGCTAGCTGCAAGTGAGGGTGATGGCAGAAAGCGTCAGTGTTACTAAGGGAGGCTTAGAATTGGTCTCGCCAGCAGTTGAAGTTATAATGTATCTGCGGGGGTAGATGATTTCTGTATAAAGGAACAAAGTAATGGTAATTTATGTAATAATGTAAAAGCTACTGGCATTGATATTTTGCAGGATGCAATTTACACATTTCTAGTCACGAATGAAGCCAAAACGAAACTTATTGATGAATGTATGGATCTAAAACATTTGTCAGAGTGTGGAAGTAATAATGTATGTAAAGTAGGATCGTGGGTTAATCTGGATGAAAGATGTGTAGAAATGGCAGTGTGTGCTGATTTTTGACCGATCACAGCGGAATGTAGCAAGTCAGGATGTCCCTAAATTGTACGACAAGGTAGTATCAATTTGTGTAATGTAGCGGCGGAGGATAAAGTTATGAACGATTCACGTAAAGTTAATTTGTCGACGGAGGAAAGTAAGGTTTCTGATATGAATTTTTGTAGTGATTTGAATGGTATATCAGCAGATAAGGTTGCTTAGACGAATATCTATGGTAATGATGGCTTAGGCACCGATGCATTGTTTCAGGAAGATAAGGTGTTGAACAGTGAATTGATGTGTAACTAGGTTGAAGCTGCAAGTGTCGATATTTTGGAGGGGGAAACAATACAGTTGTGCGTGCTGTGAGTAGTGAATCGGCGAAAGGTATGGAAGAACTAGCAGAAAATTTAGAGAGGGCTCAAGTAAATAATGTGGATATTGATAGTTTGTGTATTGAAGTTCCTACGAATTGATATTTGAAGGAGGAGTGTGATTTTAGTGTGACTGGTTGGCGTTGGTACGGTAGAACGCTACGATAGTTACTGCCGCATATGTGTAAACGAGAGAAGTTTAAAATTGCTAGAGGTTTAGAAAGGGGAAGGAATGAATTTGGGGCGAAGGAAATAATTAATGAATTATTTTGGGGTGAACCTGAGATTGAGGGATGGATTGAACAGGATGTGTGTACCCTAGAATTGGAGAAGTCGTTAAGATAGTACCTGCAGATTTTATTTAATTGCAGTCTTTCATTGATAAATTTATATGTTACTTTATAATTCGCAATCGCTCAGTGATAGAAACCTTCGACCATTCGATTCATGTGTGTA
The DNA here is from genome assembly GCF_023864275.1 of Schistocerca cancellata. Lineage (NCBI taxonomy): Eukaryota > Metazoa > Arthropoda > Insecta > Orthoptera > Acrididae > Schistocerca > Schistocerca cancellata. Next base: position 958,799,580 of record NC_064626.1, read on the forward strand.
TTTTTACTGTATACTGTAGACTCAATAGTATTTGGCCTGTAATGCGGCAACTACGTATCCTAGCCCCTAGACAACAAAACCAGCCAAAACTTTTCATGTTTCAACTCTGAATCGGAGGTACGCAGCTGACGGTCACACTCCACCATCACCATGTTATTTTGAAAGCTTGTAAGGTGTTGTCTACTTCCGAGATGTTATCCTGTTGGGGGGCACGTCGTCTAGTAGTATTCGGATTGCATTCGCGTCTAACTATTTTTTTTATCACGTTTCAGCCCTCTTCTAATGATGTGAGTCTGATTGAACGTCGAAGATAATTCGCATCACACTCTACCCAACAGTAAAAACAAATACTTCCAGAAACAATCCCGCAGACAGCTCGTGACTGCGTCGCTATCAGAGCAGCTTACGCTCGAGCGTTTCCCGCCGTGTAGTGGCTACCGGCCACCGGCCAGACGCCACCCGCCACCTGAAATCGGGCGCCGCCCAGGTGAACGCGGCGCGACGCTCTTAGTGTGTATATCAACTGTCATTTTCGAATTTGAAGCTCTAGTTATCATCTTGCAGTTAAGCATTGGATCTTGCATACTTGAAAAATCATAAACTACGATTAAGCGGTGTAAAACTAAGTCGCAAGTGGGAAAAGGTGTAACATCTGCGTTACAATATTTACTTTTAGGATAATAGAAGGGTGAATGCCGAGGAGGCAGCTCGAAAGATTTGTACTGTGTGTGGAGCAAAAGCTTTTGAGAAAAATTCGCCAGAGAAAGACACTTTTGTTTCAAGATAGATCGTTCTGGCATTGATGATTTTGCACATTAAGGAAGTCTCGACTACAGATATGTGATGGATTAGCATTTAACCATCTTGCGACATTTGCATTCAACAGGCAAGGTTCAGAAGTCTTGTGTAGGAATACTGTATGCTCTAATTCGAAATAACGAAAATCAACGGAATGACTATTATTGCAGATTGGCCTGAACGTCATAAGGTCGCTCATTGAGCAACCAATGCAATACTGTTACTGCTCACGAGATATGGTGCCTTTATCGTTAACTTCCTCAGAAGAAATGAAAGGCTGAGCCCTATCAAAAGACAGAGACTCAAAGTGTAGTGTGAACATAATATTCTCCATCTAATGGCTCCAAAAGTGTGTTTTGCAAGACGAATTCTTCACCAAGTGTGTGTCCATCACAGCTGGAATTTGTTGCCAAGAATTGAGGCGCTTTTCTTTCGCAGTGCGAGAAAATCGACCGACAAAACTACGTGTGGCTACTGCATGATAACACACTCTGTGGATTTGAGAAACAAAACTGTCCAGGAGACTTACAAGGAACTCATGTCGCAGGCACTAGCATTAATAGGGTAGGGTTGGGTTGTTTGGGGGAGGAGGCCAGACAGCGAGGTCATCGGTCTCATCGGATTAGGGAAGGATATTGAAGAAAATCGGCAGTGCCTTTTCAAAGGTACCATCGCGGCATTTGCCTGGAGCGATTTAGGGAAATCATGGAAAATCTAAATCAGGATGGCCGGACGCGGAATTGAACCGTCGTCCTCCCGAATGCGAGTTCAGTGTGCTAGCCACTGCGCCACCTCGCTCGGTTATTGATAGTGTTCTCTCAGGCACTAGTCCCTGTGTTCGTATACTAGTAAGAGTTTACCGTTTCCGCTCTTGATCGATCAATTATCAAGGCAATTCATTTCTAGAGGAAAAAGCTCTTCAAACTACAGTGGTTTAATGACGTCATTAGAGCCAGCAGGTTTCTACAAGCGTTGAATTTGTAAACTAATTTAGCATTGTCAGGTGTTTTAGATATTGTGAAAGAATACACTGTTTGCAGATTAATTTCTCTTTGATGAATACTGTTGTGTTGAGTAAGCTAATGAAAAACGCAATTAAAATATTTACTGTACCAATAAAAATTAAATTCAAATTACTACAGAAATATCACGATGGCAGATCTTAAAAAAGCATTAATTGTCTGTAAGACGATTGTGCCTATTTTAACACGAATTAGTAGGATATTACCGACCTTTTTACTTGGAAAATGTCTGTGTCCTTCATGTCCTGTATCATACTCAAGTATTATGAAAAGGTGGCCGTTCATAGACAAAATTATGCATTTACAACAACAAAAAATATGTCGGATGGAAACAAAAGAGGCATTACGAATTTTGCAGTACCATAACGTATTCGCTCTGACACTAAGGGGTACTGAAAGTAGCAGGACGAATTTTGCTCGAGCGTTATCTTACGATTCCCTTATTGAGTTTCTATCAGTCTGCTTGTAGCTCTGCTACAAAAGAATTAAAAATCTGGCTTTCAGCGAGTCTCTAAAGGCAAGCAAAAGCAGTTTCTACCTAGTAGGCAAGCACGTTACCTCTTTTTTTCATTTTTTACGGAAAGGGAATGAATACTAATGGCAGATGCATTGGGACTGTAGACGAAATCAGGGCGTTATGTGAACATATGTGCATTACCGGGATTGGAAGTGAGGATCAACAGCTTTTTTTTTTAAACGCTTCCTGCGGCTGTTGTGGAAGGGTTGATTATTCCTATTCACAAACTGTCCAGTTTCTCACGAATGCAGGACCACAGCACGTTGACGCTATTGAACTGCGACCATCAGATATTTTCTCACTGTTGGCGGCGCGGATACTCTAGACCTTACATCATCTCACCCGATCCAACGTCGTTAGGAGGCGACAATAATATTCAAACACCACTCAGTGAATATCGTGAGTTGATCTCACTGGCGAGTCCATGTCGTCTGAAGGGTGCGCTGAAGCAATCGATTTCAGTCAAGCTTTCGATCGCCTGGACCACTACAATTTGGAAGCAATCCTCCAGCATATGCGATACCCACAGCCAATTGTCACTGTCGTCATTCGACTACGCGACTACTCCTTGGCGTGACATGCAAGGTGGTCGTCAACGGCGATACGTTTTACTCTGTAGCCATGGAAGCACTCCTATGCGTCCTGCTCCAACGACTAACGGGTATGGTGTTATGAGGCCACATTTTCCGATCTAAAGCATACTCTGACGACGTGGTGATTGTCATCAGCAACGACGACGACACCGCCAACCCACTGAATTGGATAGCGACATATAGCATGGCTACTGGTAGTCGCATCAACGTAGCAAAATCAGTGGCGATGAACATCGGGGTCGGACTGTCTGAGGACAGCGTCACACCCTTACAGGTCAGAGATACTTCGAAATGCCTCGGCATTGATTTCACAGACGATATACGACGAATAGTTGCTCACAACTTTCGATGGCTTTTACGAAATGTTTGAACTGGGATAGCCAACACCAACCTACGAGCCCTGGACATTGTCCAACGGAACCAGTACGTCAACACACATTTAACGTCACACATTCCGTACATCGCCCAGATATTACCTATATCGGTGACGTTAGCTCGCCGCACTCTCGGCATTTGGGTCCTTCGTGAGTTCAGGAATGCTTTTTAAGATCAAATATGAGACTCCCACCCTTCCCTCGGATCGGGTAGGGCTTGGCCTTTATCATGCACAGAGCGGTCGCCCTATTTGTGAGCTCATTTGTCGAACTATGGCAGCACCATCTGGACAGTCTGACGAGTTTGTCAATAGACGAACTAGCACCGCCCTTCCTGTTACACCAGTGCCGATACACCACGTCCCCTCGTCACTCTTCTTCTTCGGTGTCTATTACCTAGAACTCAGTTACGTTGGACTTAAGAGCGATTCGACTGGCGACGGCCGGGTCCTGCAAAGTGGACCACCCAATAACGTCGTGGAGAGAAAGCACCCAAACGTCAACTGGCGAGTAGTGTGGAGGAGAATTCACCACGTAACACAGGACACTGCCGTCACGGCTATGTGGTATATCACTGTCAACGGTCAGCAGGAGACCAGATCAGGGCTACAAGCTATCCATATGTTAGACTAACTCATGTGCACGAGCTGTGGCCTTCAAGACAACGATGAACACCGTCTTAGCTGTGGCGAGTCTACGGCGATGTGGTACTTAGTTAAGCAAATGTCAGGGGACTTCCATCGAGTGACGCCGAATCATATCGACCCCAAGACTGTCTTATTCCCGGATGAGACGTACTACCCTCGCTCGAAAACTAATGCCATAATGTAGCACCGTGGACATGCAGTCATTATTTGTTTCAAGATGGCACTAAGAACACTTTAGACTTTTGGAATTATTTGCAGGAACGACATTGCAAGACCATAACCCAAAGTACTGACTATATTTTTCCAGTTATTTGTGAAGCGCGTTCCACGACCCTCCACGTAGCTGGAACATCACGGGTGAGGGAAGCTAAAATTACAAGACGATGATAGAACAGTACACTGCACAACGTGGGTGCTACCTTGGTTCAAAAAAATGTTCAAATGTGTGTGAAATCTTATTGGACTTAACTGCTAAAGTCTACAGTCACTGAGCTTACACACTACTTACCCTAAATCATCCTAAGGACAAACACACACACCCATGCCCGAGGGAGGATTCGAACCCCCACCAGGACCAGCCGTACAGTCCATGACTGCAGCGCCTTAGACCGCTCGTGCTACCTTGGTCATTGTGAGAAGTCGTACCTGGATGATACAGCAGATGGAGTATTCTCGTTAGCAGACGGAGAGTTTCGTCGCGACCCCTCGCACTCTTTAGCAGTATTTGCCCCATTTGCCCTTTTTGCCACCGGCGCGAAAAATTCTTCGCAGTTTTTGTTTCCCGTCCGGTGCAAGATGTAGTACCGGTTAATGGTGGTACGAATTCCACCCTGAGATGCGTCCCCAGCTCTACGCCACGAGTGTACTTACTAGTTTCAGTTACTTAATGTTACACCCTCGTGGTCTCGCCGTAGCGTTCTCGCTTCCCTAGCACGGGGTCCCGGGTTCGATTCCCGGCGGGGTCAGGGATTTTTCCTGCCTCGAGATGACTGGGTGTTGTTGTGTCGTCTTCATCATCATCAGTCATCCCCATTACGGTCGTAGGAAGGCAACGGTAAACCACCTCCATTAGGACCTTGCCTAGTAAGGCGGTGCGGGTCTCCCGCATCGTTCCCCTTCGCTCTGTAAAGAAGCGTAGGACTTCATTTCCATTCCAATGTTAAAAAAGTAAAAATAAATAAATAACAAAAAAAACATTCAAAACAAAACACCTATTGCAATACAATACACCTATTGCATCCTTTGTACTACATCCCCAGGATGGGTGGGAGGAGACATCGTGGCCAGCCTCGGGTTGCGACCCATGCCCACTTTGCCTCCGTCAGCCCAAAGAGGAAAAAAAGGTAACGTGCTTGCCTACCAGGTGGAAACTGCGTTCGTTCGCCTTTCGAGACACGCTGGAAGCCAGATTTTTAATCCTTTTGTAGCGGAGCTCCAATCAGGCTGCTAGAAGCTCAGTAAGGGAATCTTAAGACAACGCTCGAACAAAATTTGTTCCTCCTCTTTCAGTATCCCTTAGTGTCAGAGCAAAAACGTTATGGTCTGAAAAATTCATAATGCCACTTTTGTTTTCTGCCGACATATTTTTTGTTGTTGTGAATACATAATTTTATCTATGAACGGTCACATTTTCATAATACTTGAGTATGATACAGGACATGAAGTAAATAGACCATTTAGATGTCAAAGAGTCGGCAATATCCTACTAATTTGTGTTAAAATTGGCAGAATCGTCTTACAGACACTAAATGATTTATTAAGATAGACTGCCACCGTAATGTTCCTGAAGTAAGTTGAATTTCATTTGTATTAGTACTGTGAATATTTTAACTGCGTTTTCCATTAAATTACTGAACATAAGAATAACCATGAAAGAGAAATTTAACTGCAATAGTATATTCTTTCATGATATCTAAAACAATCTGACAACTATAAAGTAATGTACAAATTCTCCCCTGTAGAAATCTACTGGTTCTAACGGTGTCATTAAACCAGTGTAGTTTAAGGAGCATTTTCCTCTAGAAATAAATTGCCTTGACTGTTGATTAATCAAGAGCGGGAAACGTAAAATTTTACGATTATACTATCGGAGGGACAAGTGCCTAAGAGATGACTTCCTTATCAATACATGGGCTGAGAGATGACTTCCTTATAAGCCTCCTGGACAGTTTTGTTTCTCAAATCAACAGAGTGCGTTATCATGGAGTGGCCACAAGTGATGTAGGTTTGTCGGTCGATTTTCTCACACTGCGACAGAAAAGTATCTCAGTTATTAGCTACAAAGTTGAGCTGCGATAGGCACACCCTTGGGGAAGAATTCTTAGTGCAAAGCAGAGTTTTGGAGCTATCAGATGGAGAGTATTATGTTCACACTACTCTTTGCTCGAGTCTGCGTCTTTTGGTAGGGCTCAGCCTTTCATTTATTCTTAGGAAGTTGACAATAAAGCTATGGTAACTCGTCACCAGTAACAGTATTCGATAGGAATGTCCAATGGACGACCTGACGACGTTCAGGCTAATCTGCAATAATAGTCACTTCGTTGATTTTTGTTGTTTCGAATTAGAGCATGCAGTACTCGTACATCAGACTTCTGAACGGTGCCGCGCGGGATTAGCTGAGTGGTCTGGGGAGCTGCAAAAAAAAAAAAAAAAAAAAAAAAAAAAAGGTTCAAATAGCTCTGAGCACTATGGAACTTAACATCTGTGGTCATCAGTCCCCTACAACTTAGAACTGCCCAAACCCAACCAACCCAAGGACATCACACAAATCCATACCCGAGGCAGGACTCGAACCTGCGACCGCAGCGGTCACTCGGCTCCAGACTGAAGCGCCCAGATTCGCACGGCCAAACCGGCCGGCTAGGACGCTGCAGTCATGGACTGTGCGGCTGCTCCCGGCGGAGGTTCGAGTCCTCCCTCGGGCATGGGTGTGTGCGTGTGTCCTTAGGATAATTTAGGTTAAGTAGTGTGTAAGCTTAAGGACTGATGACCTTAGCAGTTAAGTCCCATAAGATTTCACACACATTTGAACATTTTGAACTTCTGAACCTTATCTGTTGAATGCCAATGTCGCGTGATGGTTGAATGTTAATCCATCACTTATATCAGTAGTCGAGACTTCCTTAATGTGGAAAATTTTAAATGCCAGAACGATGTATGTTGAAACAAGAGTATCTCTATCTGGTGCATTTTTCCCAAAAGCACTTGCTCCAAACACAGTTCAAATCTTTCGAGCTGCCTCCTCTGTACTCACGCACCCATTATACCAAAAGTAAATACTGTGTTGGTCTCTCACGAGACACCGCCTTAGAGTAGCACTGTCCGTGCGGACGAGAGGGTTTGCTTGAGCCAGGGATGCAGAGGGCCATGATGGTGGTGATGTAGCTACCGGCAGGGCCTCCCAACCCGGACGGTCCTCTGCAGAGGAGCCAGACAAAGTGTGTCTCACAACGCCCTTTCTTTCCTCTTATCCTATCCTCTTTCCCATATCTAGTCTTCGGAGATACGGACTTCGTCAGAAATGGCATTCCATCCGTAAAGGAGAGGGACAACTCCAAATTGAAACCCAGAATCGGCACTTCCGTATGGCGCAAGTACGGTCCAACCGGAAAAGAGCGGCATTTGGCTGGAGGCAACCTGACTGTGCATGTCGCGTATTTTCGCTCCTGTGGAACCAGTCAGCTAGGCCGTAAGGTTGGCATGAGTAGTGGGCAAGCTCGCCGTCACCTAAAATCTGCGTCCCGGGCGCAGTAGCATCCACTGAGAGGACACTCCCTCCATGTGAAAACAACGCGGATAAGTTCGCTCTAATGGGCGCAGAAGCGGGCGCCAGGGGTCGCTATTGACAGTGGGAGGGCCAACTGGCCAGTCACCGCCATCTTCAAGCTGGGCAGCCCCCATTCAGTTAGGTACCTGCCCGACAAAAATAAAAAAAAAATTAAATTAAAATAAAAAGTAAAGACATATCATTACGCATCGGTACATGGAACATCCGCACTATGCTGTACGGCTTCTCGGACACCTGTGGAAGTGGAAGCTCACAAGAGCTACACAAAACGGCTGCTATCGACTAGCAGCTAGTCAGACTCAGTATCTCTATAACAGCACTGCAGGAAACCAGGCTACCAGAAGAAGGCTCAATACGGGAAAAAATACACTTTTTTATGGAAAGGCAAAGATATTGCTAGCCCCCAGACAGCACGGAATCTTTTTTGCTGTGCGCGGGATGACTTGCTGTGTTGTACCGAAAATCCGATTGGGATCTCAGAACGCATTATGACTCTGCGTTTCACAACAAATAGTGGGCATTGGAAACTAATATCCGTGTATGCACCAACACATAACTCAGCTGCATATGCCAAGGATCAGTTTTACGAACTCAGCGATTTGGTACAAGGTGTGCAGTCTATGTATCCTCAGGGCTTTCAGCGCTCGTATTGGTAGTGTTTTTGCCACTTGGCCTGACTTCCTAGGTATAGGCAATCACGAAGTGGGCAAGAAGAACGAAAATGGTCCATGGTTGCTTGAATTCTGTGCAAAATAACAGTTTTGTCTCACCAATACATACTTTAAAGGCAAACTGAACCACAAGGTTCCCTGGAAGCACCCCCGCCCAAAACAATGACAGTAATTGGATCTTATTCTATCGAAAATGAAAGATGTGCGTTATATTCTTCATACACGTTCTTTCCCTAGTGCTGACTGTGACGCGGATCATGCGCTAGTAGCGACAAAACTGCGCTTCGCGACTAAATAGTTTTACTCTGCCAGAACATCTTGCAAAACAAAAATTAACCAGTGCCAAACAAGATAAACTGCTGCAGTAGAAGTATTTAGTGACAAGATACAAAAAGGGTGGATCCCTGGGACCCAGCCGCTCCTATTTCTGAAGACTGGCAGAAGATAAAATCGCTTTTAACCGTTACGGCTGGAAATGTGTTCGGTAATCTGGAAGCGAAATGCCAGGATTGGTTCATCGAGAACGTAAATGTCCTGAATCCTGTCCTTGTAAGCTAAGTGTCAGACCATGTCATCTGGCATAAAATCCCATGCAATTCTACACTCGAGGGATCTAAGCAAAGAAAAGACAGCTGTTCAACGCACTGCCCACAACTGCATCAATTCCTATTTGGAGCCATTTTGCATTGGCATACAGTGCTGGCGACATTGGTGTGTACTCGGGCATTAAACGGGCCATTGGACTTATTCCAAAGAAATGCGCACCACTCAAGGAAATTGATGGAAAAGTCATCACAGATCGAAAACGTCAGTTGCACCGTTGGGTTGGACATTACTCCAGCCTTTACTCACTTCCCATCAACATTAGTTCAAACGCAATGGATGAAACACCAGACGACACCTTTCCATGACTTGGATGTCACGCCTACTATGGAGGAGCTTCAGAGAGCATTGCACAGCTTAAATGTGGGAAGTGCCCTGGTAAAGACAACATCTCCACAGAAATTGTAAAACTTAAACCAGTTTTTCCGCTGCCTTTCAAACTCTTACTGAAATGTTGGGCTCAGGGTACTGTGCCGCAAGACATGGGCGATGACAGTATAGTTACTTTATACAAAGGTAAAGGTGATCGTGGCGATTTACAAACGTCACTGTGGAATCTTACTTGTGAGTATACCTGGAAAAACATTTGACCGCGTGGTGTTGGGTAGACTTCAGAAGCTTTCTGATCGCATATACCCTGAGGAACAATGTAGGTTTCGTCCCCAACGATCTATAGTTGATATGATCTTCACATTCCGTCAAATTCAGAAAAAGTGCTGCGAGCAGAAAATTTCTCTGTTCATTGCCTTTATCGACCTAAACAAGGCCTTCGACATAGTCAGCGAAGAAGGACTGTATGCAGTACTTTTGAAGATAATGGGTGCTCTCAAAGATGATCGTTGCTTTTCACGATGATATGGAAGGTGCAGTGGTCTTCGACGGTATCAAACTAACCCGTTTGCTGTGAAAAGAGGGGTTCGTCAAGGCTGCTTATTGGCTCTCACTACGCATTAGGGAGTGCGTCAAGCGTGATATGTGCGCATTGAATATTGACAGTGACGAGAGGGAGCAACTCGCTGACGATCGTTGCAAATGGATGAAACTGACTGCAGATGGAAGCAAGATGCACGACCAAGCATGGCTTAACAACTTAGCTGCAAAACGATCGCGCAGACATGAGCTCATGGCTAACCCTCCTGCTAGAATGACACGTATTTGCCACGTTTGAGGGCCCCAAGTCGGCTCTCGCATCGGACTTCTGAGCCACAAGTGAAAATGTCTGCAGGATGCCATTTCAATCTTACGACAAAAAGCACCAGGCCATCATGTAAATATTGTGTTGCAGATGTTACATCCTTTTCCCATTGCGATCCAATTTTTACAATGGTTAACTGTAGTTCGTGATTTTCGAGTATGCAAAATACAACGTTTAAAAACAAGATGGCAACTAGAACTTCAAATTCTAAACTGACAGCTGATACAGACACTGACAACGTCGCGCCGCGTTCACCTGGACGACATCCTATTTCAGATGTCTGGTGGCGTCTGGGCGGTGGCCGGTAGCCGCTGCAGCCACGAGATGTCCTACGGAAATGTTTCTGGAATATTTGTTATTACTGGTGGGCAGAATGTGATGCTATTAATCTTAAATGTTCAGTCACACTCATAACTTCAGACGAGGAACGAAATGTGGTAAAAAAAAGAAAGATACGGTAGGACGTGAATACGAGACTATTACCACTAGGCCACGGACGCACATAACACGACAACAACTTGGAAGTAGACATCACGTTCTCCTGACACTTCCGCATCTTACAGTGTTGCCAGGTTGTGCAAATGGCCGGACTTAGCGTTGTCATGGGGGGGTCGGTTTTATTGGCGACTCGAACTTAAGTCTCTGAGGCGCCCTGCCAGCGGTCAGATTTTATATCTAAGACTGTACATCAAAACGCCTCCCCAACGCATACCATAAGCGCTCGATAAGATTTAAGTCGGGGCAACTGGCAGGTCTGTACATTGGCAGAATATCGTCCCATTCCAAGATCTCCTTCACTTGCGCTGTCCGTAGCAGTCACGCACTGTAATCTGTACAAATGATGGCAGTGCCCAATGGCCCACTGAAAAGAATCACATGGGTAGTAATACATTGTCACAATAACCTTGAGCGTGAGTGTACCGTATTCGAAGCTTTGGAGGTCAGTGCGTCAATGGTACGTTTGGCTACCCACACCATAACATATGGATCACCATAACGATCGTGTTCGACAATGGTGGGCGCAGTCTGTTTCAGGGACAGCTGGGAAAATGTAATGCACCCATCGTAGAACAAGATCATAGAAAACGTTTGCGGAAGGTGCTTCTGTTTCATCAGCACACTGCGAATGGGGACTGACTGGCACACTATGTGGACCGGATATCTTTCAAGGCGACTGAAGTTACTTCACTGCAGCAAGGGTACCTACATCCAAATACACCCAAAAGACATGGTCGGATGTTAATGTTACTTCGTACGGCGGGCTGGTAAGTGATTACAATTCCAAATCACTGTGATAGGTGGAATGACTATTCACAGTGGATTACTGTTATTCGTATTTAGTGTTGTTACGAGGTCTTGTACAGAGGCGTGAACGTCGTCAGTTGTTGGGTGATCACTGTGAAGGATACGGAGACGCCACGCTGTCGTAAGAGACATTTATCAACACCTGAGAGAGTATAAAAGCGGTCTCTTTATGAACCTCTATGTGAGTACGTGGTCGAATCGTGCAATAGCCAGATTTTTGAGACTTTCGGGTGCTACAGTGGTGTAGTGTCGCACGGCTTGGGAACGTGAATGCAGGCTTATTCATCACCAAGGTTCCGGTCGACCACATCTGACCATCGCAAGGGAGGACCAAACGTTGTGCACCAAGCACGTCGTAATCCCTTCACATCTGCTCGTGCTATCCGAGAACAAGTGATGGACTATCTGCAATATTCTGTATCATCCCATACTACTAGTCGCAGACTAACTGCAGCTAGAGTAGGGAATTACCGTCCCATACGTAGGTTGCGGTTAAAATACTAGACACAAACAGCTTATGTTGGGAGTCGTGCCTTACAGGGAACCATGGACTGCTGATTAATGGCACAGCATTACGTTCAGCAATGCATTGCGGCTCTGCACTACCCGGTTGATCATCGTTAGCGAGTATAGCGATGGTCAAAGGAGAGGTCTCATCCTTCCCATATTTTGAAGAGTGACAGTGGTGTTAACCCTGGTCTCACTGTGTGCAGAATCATCACGTATGTCTTCAGATATTAGCTGGTTGTGATTGAGGGAACTATGATGATACAATGGTACATCTCTGAGATCATGCGTCCTCCTGTGCAGTTTTTCAACAGGACAATGACGTTTCATACACATGCAGCAGATCTCCATAAATGGTATGCGTGATGGTGACGTATTTTGACCAACAACATCCCCAGATCTGGCTCTGTTTGGACAGGTGTGGAACCATCTCCGACGTCAACTCTGTCCCAGTACCAGTATCCAGGTAATGAAGGACCAGTAGCCACAGACGTGGACCAATTTGTCTTATGGGCATGTACAACGGCTGTATCACATCCTCCCCAACTGAGCCCGCGCACGCATCCAGTCCAGTCATACTGATTGGTGGACTCATACACCCAGCATTTTGCAAATTTGATTCGATTTTGCTATCTCCGAAGTAACATCACACACCCTCTTTACTCGTTACGTTCCATTCCGTTTCCTCTTCCCGTGCTGAGTGCTCCCCTTTTCTTGTTAGTGTACGTACAAATTACTCATGTAGGCAGCAGCTCTTCCCCCGAATTGGTGAATTTTCCTTCGTTTTATGTTGAGTGCTGAAATTGAGCACTGTCATGTACGTAGGCAACAAAGGGCTTTAGTGTATGAGGCCAGATCCACCAGAGCAGCTCTCGTCGTCCCTCTCCACTATTGCCACACAGAAGCAGACTGCTGTGTGTAACTGAGAGAATTCCGTTACCGCTCTCGGGTTTCAGGGAGTCTGGCTGGCATTGCGACGCTTTGTAGTTGTCGCTCAGCCCTAGAACCATTGTCCAGTGAAATTCACTTCGATGCAGCCTAGCAGTTTCGTATTACACTTCTAACATCATATTTTTAACAATAAAAGTATTCACATCCACAAGAACATAGTTCATAGGAGTGTATTACAGCATTGCTTACCGATTTTGAGCCTCTGGTTGAAATACCGTTGTTATCTCCAACTGTGCTTGTACTTTTGCAAAGCCATAGTGAATTACAGCTCAGGTATGAGAGACTGATTTTTTGCCAATGTTCTGTCATCTCAAAATGAATATACGCTCTGCAGCCCTTTACGCCACGCTATTGAATACGTGTGGTCAAGTTCTTTGTGTCAGAATATGTCGGTAAATAAGAAGAACTATGTTAACTGTAAACACTCATACTGATTTTCTTGTTAGCTGAGTTGGAGACAAACGAAGTTAATTTCAATATAAGGTTAACCTTGAACCATCCCTTACCTACAGGAGCTCAAGACACAGCACGGAACCGTAATTTACTGCTATCTCGGTTACTTGAAGACAGTAGTTCGCACTGAAAACCTCTTTCTTTTAGGTATGTTACTTCCGAATGCTTGTTGCAGTTTTGGCAGCTTCGATACGCAAAATTTAACAGTCCTGAAATTAATAGAGGTAAACAGGAATGAATATTATCCAGAGATTTTGAAACTTAGTTTCAAAGGTCCACACCATACCAGGTACTTTCACACCTGCCGAAAACTTGAAAATTTGAAACTGGTTCGAGACCGAATCTCTTACTCGGTAGCGATGAGCGCGCTTTTTCTTGGAAATTCGTCACAGATTAAAGCAGTTCGTGGATCTGGGCCTCTATCCTCGAACTTTACCTAGGCTGAGTTCCGGGTTCAACGTGCCAATTCGCGAGAAATTTTAAAACTCCAAGATAACTTAAAATATTCATTAACAAGTTTGTTATACAGATACGTTCATAACATCTGTAAAAGTTTATCCAGTGTGGCGGGATAGTTTTTAATGTATAGATAAACGTAAATATAGGAAATTTCGCCTATCGTTGTTTACATTGGGGTTCCTTTCACATTTTCTTTTCTTACATTGCCTAATGTGTTCGGTCGTACAGGCACTGATCAATATCGTCCACCAGACGGTTGTCACCTTCCGTTACTACCTCTATACTATCGCTTCAATATCATTACAGGAGCGGTCTTCTGCAAGCTCACCAACATTTTCTTGTGAATAATTTTAACTTAGAAACTCTTTTAAACCACGCCGGATTAGCCGAGTGGTCTGTGGCGCTGCAGTCATGGACTGTGCGGCTGATCCCGGCGGAGGTTCGAGTCATTCCTCGGGCATGTGTGTGTGTGTGTGTTTGTCCTTAGGATAATTTAGGTTAAGTAGTGTGTAAGCTTAGGGACCGACGACCTTAGCAGTTAAGTCCCATAAGATTACACACATATTTGAACATTTGAACAAACTCTTTTAACAACCGAGTTATTAGTGGTATTCCAACATGGCGCGATCAAACTGATCTTATGGCATTCTTCATGCCACACTATAAGGTTGTGAACCATATTCCTCAGACTCCATGAAATGCCGTTTGGTTCCCGGTTAGAAGTGTTGGACCCATGTTTCATTGCCTGTTACGAGTTTCAACCAAAACCTGTCACGATCACACTCGTAACACACAAGCAATTCCGCACAGATCGTCTTTCGTCGTTCTTTATGGCCTTGTGTAAAGCGACGAAAAACCCAGCAGGCCCACACCTTCGATTACCCCAACTGATGGACGAGTGTCTCAGCAATACCAACCAAGACATCCAGCTATGCAGCACAGTGTTTGATTATCATCCGGCGATCACATCTAATGAATGTGTCCGCAAGTTCTAACATAGCAGGAGTCACAGCTCTGTCCAGCCTGCCGACACGTGGGAGGTCGGACAGGTCTGTGCGTCCGTACGGCGGCAATGACAGACGCCTCGTCACGACTCGCTGGTCTTCTGTTAACTTCTGTGTCTCCGTAGACATTCCTGAAATGCCTATGATTATCTGCGACGTTCTCTTTTTCTTTTGCCTAAAGAAGCTCAGTAACTGCTCTCTGCTTGCAATGCACCTCTGTTACAGATGCCATTTTGAAGGCTGCATGTAGCGCCACCTCCAGTCGGAACTTCATGGAACTACGACAGCAGAAGCACGAAAATTCCACCATGTCCCAGAACAAGGTCTGCATTTTTTCTACCTAAAATGGTCTAGAAAGAAAAGCGTTGCATTACTTATTGAACGCCCCTCGTAAATCATCAACCAAGTCTTTCAGTTTGCGCTGTGTAATTATACTCGGGCATGTATGTGTGTGCTGTCCTTAGGTTACTTAGGTTTAAGTAGTTCTAAGTTCTAGGGGACTGATGACCACTGCAGTTAAGTCCCATAGTGCTCAGAGCCATTTGAACCATTTTTTTGTGTAATTATATGGTTTTTCGTTCTTCGTATCAACGAGTGAGTACAATTCATCGGTTATTTCATTATCTGAATCCGTGTTTCTTGGGGGCTTAACAATTTACTGTTGTGACACAAGGATCCATTCCCTATGAGGCACTAGTCTTATTGGTAGAGTGGCGTTTCAGATTCATAATGTTACTCTTCCTGCTACCGCTTTAGTCCTTGAACTACTTTGTGAAAAAGGGATAGCGGTAAGTGTAAATTGTTGGCCCTTGCCACACCATCGCTTTGATTCCAGTTCTCACCATTCCGGTTCCTCAGCCGAATCAAACCTACATTACATCTCACACTTTGAGTCACGTAACGCAAACATATGAAGATAACTATATCTAAATAATTGGTGTGGCTTTGTGAAGTCACTACACACTCCAGAAAGAGGTAACCCAATACGTACTCACTGCATACACGAGTGTAACACGTTGTGACCAGAATGGCGCTTATGCACCACTGTTCGAATCGAATGCGGCAGCTCAGACTGTTCCCTCCATGTATGTACAGAACGAATATATGCAGACGGGTGCGGTTTTCAGAAAGTTATAGTGGACAAGGTAGCGAACTGTCTAATAGACGCAAGTATTTTCTTCGTCAACAGCTGCCAAATTATGACACTGAGTCTTTTTTTTAAAGTGGAACTATATGCTTCTTCAATAGCATTGGAAATCACTTTAGAATATGACGATAACGATATAAAACCTACGGAATCGCAACAAAACGACTGCACTGAAAACCAGACAATTCAGGGAACCAGTAACTTTTACACCAGACTTTTCTTTTGCAACAGAAAAATTTTTACATGTTAATTGCTTTATTTTTTGAAGGCACAGCCTAACAGATACAGAAATTAAAAGAGAATTAGCAAGCTTAGTTTATAATTATTTCTGTATTGGTCTGAGAAACGCTGAACCAGTCACAACGTGACCCCAACGGGAATGCTGTTCTTGGGCAACGGATAAGGCAGCAGATATTCGCAAGCAGCTTGAAATCGTATTGCCTACTAACAAGGGATGCTACTACGATTGAGTGTGCTGGGATGGCTATTGCGAGATATGTACCTGAGACACCAACAGTACCCCAAGTCCTACCGCCGGCCGAGGGACCGAGCGGTTCTAGGCGCTACAGTCTGGAACCGCGCGACCGCTATGGTCGCAGGTTCGAATCCTGCCTCAGACATGGATGTGTGTGATGTCCTTAGGTTAGTTAGGTTTAAGTAGTTCTAAGTTCTAGGGGACTGCTGACCTCAGAAGTTATGTCCCATAGTGCTCAGAGCCATTTGAACCATTTTTGAACCAAGTCCTACCCTTTTCTGTGGATATTATCTCCTCCATTTATAGCATCTACGACTATTCGTATAAATGACTGCGATTGCCTTGTCAGTGATGGTCCTAAGTACCCCACACTGGGGAGAGAAAGTAAGAGGCGTGCCACACCCAACCCCCTAACCAACAAGTTCGGTGTGCTGTCCCCACTGAAATTAAAAAGTGATAGTGTGAATGACTTACCTTGTTAGGAAACCTACTGTCCTCTGTGTCAAGGGCGGCAAAGACAAAAGGGTCTATTAATTATTGGTGGTTTAAAGTATGTAAATAATGGTGCCCTTTTGGACAACGGCTGCATGGAATAGAAGGAACACCAGTTCCTTAGTGACTCAGTTATATGCCTTGGGACTGAAGCCACATGTTAAAGAGGATGTGGTTGCTACTATTAAGGGAACAGGATGCCACGAACTGCGTGCTATGGCACACGTTCGAAAAAAGGATGCCTATCGTATGGCCCGTGAAGATATTTCAGTTATTGGCAGATAAATTTGGAGATTCAAACTTACTTACGGACCTTCAACGAGCATACAACTGGCAACATTGTTCCCAAACTGTTCGTGGTTTTTTTAGACAAGTGGAAGGCTTCAATCAGAGACTTCGATAGTTCTCTGACAAGGTAGACTCCGACCTCCTAGATCCTAGATTTGCGACGTAGGCTTGAGATCTTTAAGGCACTCACAAATGGAGCCGGTGAGCGCTACATGTCAGAGAGTGCTATGCTGGTAACTGACCGTGTGTACGCTACACACGAGAATATTTTCGATTAGGGGAACCTCCATCCAGTCCTCGCAACGATTGCTATAGGAGGCCGGGATGTATTTGCAGTGTAAGATTCAAAGAAATGGCCCCCGTCCTTACGCGAGAGTACTGAATTCGTTGTGATTAATTGGCGAAGCATTTGCAGAAAAGGATAAGAGATTAAACAGCCCCTAAAAACAGTGAAGGTCATATAATAACATGTGCTAAAAGTCAGTTAAACACTAAACTGATAGGAGAGAGTTTTTTTACCCAACAGTTGATGTTTATATCGAAATGATCGGCAATTGGAAAATGGATGAGGTGTATTTCTTGCAGGAGACAAAAAACTCGAATCCACCGAGACAGAACTCAGAGCTGCATGTGTGATTGTCTGGGTGACCTTAAAATAATGCTAGGATGTTCCTATTGACCACGAGGCTCTAGCCAGACGCAACCAAAAGAACTTTACAGCAAACCTCCATTCGCTAGTATGTAAGCTCCCTACTCATCCTGTCGTCAGCAGAGGATCCTTGGAAAAATTGCATGATCTCTCCGGTTTTGTAAGTGACTGTCGTGACCATACACATTACCAAACATCATTAAAGGATTCCTCTGAAAACTTCATTGATCAGAGAGTTCCAATCGCACTTATAATGTAAATTCCTCTTTGACGATGTCTACATTGAAACTAGAGTCTGAGACCACAAGGAAATTGTGGCAACAGTGACTAAAAGTACGAAATGTACCTCAACCTAAAAGAAAGCTGCAGATGTTCAGCACCTAGATAAAGTAGCAGTAGTCACCTTTCAGTGAGCTTATAACATTTAGTTCTGCACAGGAGGAAGTAGAATTGTTGCTCGGATTTAAAAGTATATTGTTCATGCACTTGATAGACATTTACCCAGTTTAAAAGTTAATAGTGGAAGGGATCCTGCATGGTATACATTCAGAAATAGATACTAGTCCACAATACGGGTATAACAAAGCATAGGGCTATAGACTGAGGGACATTGAATGAAACGCCTTCTGTTGTCAAGAAGACAATGTGTGGAACCTTAAAAGGCTACCCTAGCAGAATATTATCGAAAGACACAATTCAAAACAATTCTGTTGACGTGTAGAGGCTGTTACTGACACCAAAGTTAGTCTAGAAACGCTCACGGCCAAGGCAGGAACTATAATTTATGTTATAAATACAAAACCAGGAAGGCTGAAATCTGCTTTAAAATCTTCCTTCACAACGGGAAAAGCCGGTGTATTATCTCAATTTAATTTTCTGACATTGCAAAGACAAGTGAAATAGTAACTGTCAGCAGCGTTGAAAAACACCTGAAAACGTTAAAACTGTACACTTCTCCAGGAGATGATGGTATTACTGACATATTCTACACTAAATTACAGCTGCATTATCCCCTCTTTTAAACTTAATATAACGAGGATCACTTAAATAAAGCACCGTGCTTAGTGGTAGGAAGAACCCACGGGTCACACTCATCTACAAGAGCAGAAGTGAGCCACAAAAATACAGTCCATTAACACTGACGTACATTTTTTGTGGAATTTTATGATATGTTCCGATCTCGAATGTAATGAGGTATCACGAACAGGATAATATCCAACAAGCCAATCATTATAGATAATGAAACATCGATAATGTGAAACGCTATTCGCGGTTTTACCGCATGACATCCAAAGATTCATGATTCAAAACAGTTAGGTAGAATGCAATATTTCTTGAGTTCCGAAAAGTATTTCACTCACCACCACTTCCACGAAACTACGATATTATGTGGTATCAACCGAAATTTGTGAACTGAGAGGATTTCTTGTCAGTGAGGTCGCAGCACGTTATCTTGAACGGAGGGTCATCAGGTGTGCCCCAGGAAAGTGATTTGGGACCCTTACTGTTCAAACTGTAAACTACTAACCTTGTACAAAATATGTAAAAACATTTCGCAGGTGATGCAGTTACATTTAATGAAGTATTGTCTGAAAACAGCTGCAAACATTTGGTTAGACACTGATAAGATTCCAAGGTGGTACAAAAATTTTTCTATTTGCTTGACAAATTGAGAAACGCAAAACTGTGCATATCACAAAACGAAAGAACAAAGTCTCCAAAGAATATGATATCAGTGAGTTGCAGATGGAATGGATAAGCTGATAAGCTGATACAAATAACTGAATGTAACAACTGAACAATGGAAACACAAATGTTGAGTCATGTGTAACGTTATTTGAAAATTCATTCAGTTTACGAAGGAGATTGCCTAGAATACACTCGTGCAGCCCGTTGTGACGCTATCAGACGAATGTGCCTCCAAAATTTTTTTGCATGCTATGTTCATTGTAGGTATGATGTACTTGTTTTATTCTGAACATCTACAGGTACTGTATGTGAATTAGAAATGTAATATGTGCTGTAACTTGTAAAATTTACTTTATATTTTAATGCATTCATCCTGGGTTGCCGTTAAGGAAAGTTAAAAAAACCAATATCATTGGGAGAGAGTGAAGACTTGTGTGGGAGCCCTGTCTCTGGACAGGAGTGTGACGTCAGACTGGAGCCGTAGGAGATTTACTTGGTTGTGAGACGTAAGAGTGAAGATACGCAAGTGGCGTGCATTATCAGGCCTGTGGGAGATGCAATTGTTACTAGCAAAGCACGAAGAGCATGACGAGTTGGCAGATGTAAGAGACTCCAGTTAGATCCGGCTCCACAAGTGGTCATCGCGAATCAAGATATGCCCATAATATTACATGGAGCAGTGGGAGCACTGTAGACGACTGTGAAGACGGCGACTGAACATCTGCAACGAAGTGCAAGTTTGTTTCACTGTCGTTCACGTCACTAACTCTGCGAGACGATACATAGTGACTGCCTCAGTGAAATTTATTGCACTAATTACTGTTGTACGTAAAAACTGTAGGTACCTGATCTTGTCATTACCTCAGTTAAACTCACCTGATTAGACTCCTATTCCTTTCCAGCTGTTGTTTAAATAGCTAAAAGAAAAGTATTAAGACTTATTCCCAGTTTTGTTTGTTTGCTAAAATGATAATTGAAAGTAATAGACGGCAAATCATTGAGTAAAACTGAAGTGATATCAGGTGTTCCCCAGGGAAGCGTCCTGGGACCTCTGCTGTTCCTGATCTACATAAATGACCTGGGTGATAATCTGAGCAGTTCTCTTAGGTTGTTCGCAGATGATGCTGTAATTTACCGTCTAGTAAGGATATCCGAAGACCAGTATCAGTTGTAAGCGATTTAGTAAAGATTGCTGTATGGTGTGGCAGGTGGCAGTTGACACTAAATAACGAAAAGTGTGAGGTGATCCACATGAGTTCCAAAAGAAATCCGTTGGAATTCGATTACTCGATAAATAGTACAATTCTCAAGGCTGTCAATTCAACTAAGTACCTGGGTGTAAAAATTACGAACAACTTCAGTTGGAATGACCACATAGATAATATTGTGGCGAAGGCGAGCCAAAGGTTGCGTTTCATTGGCACGACACTTAGAAGATGCAACGAGTCCACTAAAGAGCTTACACTACACTCGTTCGTCCTATGTTAGAATATTGCTGCGGTGTGTGGGATTCTTACCAGGTGTGACTGACGGAGGGAATCGAAAGGGTGCAAAAAAGGGCAGCTCGTTCTGTATTATCACGTAATAGGGGAGAGAGTGTGGCAGATATGATACGCAAGTTGGGATGGAAGTCATTAAAGCAAAGACGTTTGTCGCCGCGGCGAGATCTACTTACAAAATTTCAGTCACCAACTTTCTCTTCCGATTGCGAAAATATTTTGTTGAGCCCAACCTACATAGGTAGGAATGATCATCAAAATAAAATAAGAGAAATAAGAGCTCGAACAGAAAGGTTTAGGTGTTCGTTTTTCCCGCGCGCTGTTCGGGAGAGGAATGGTAGGGAGATAGTATGATTGTGGTTCGATGAACCCTCTGCCAAGCCCTTAAATGTGAATTGCAGAGTAATCATGTAGATGTAGATGTAGATGTAATTAATAACGAAGCATCAGTAAGTTATCAGTGTCGTCCAAAAACATTTAGAGGCAACATAGTTCTTGATAATTGAGTGAAGACAATATAAAGTAAAAACTTAAAGTATTTCTGGCAACTGCGATTCAAAGCAAAAATATATTAAGGTCATATATTTCCTATCTGTGTCAGCTGTATTAGTGCTATTGCGTACTGACATGGTAGGTATTTCGACGTTGTCAGTCTATTGAAAGCCAACAGCTACTAATATGACGCTTAAATTTTCCGTAGTCATTAGAATCTATTCAAATTACGTAGCTTGCCACGACTAATAATCTAATCGTTAATCTGAAGTCACGTAAATTATCGTTGTATCAAATCTACCTTCAGTCATTCATTTACTATGCAATAACGAGTTTCAAATACATCTTCCAGATTAGCGTAGTTGAGTTTTAACGACATCAGACACGTGCTTCCTTTATTCGTTATTGTTTATTTATGTGTCGTGTTCTCAGAAACTTGTGTCAAACATCTGTTACCACATGTACTGCCAATCGGTTACATATTCATTACTGTCCACATCATCGACCAGATATTCGAATTGCGTTGGCCAACTGGGCTGGCGATTGTACTAATCAATTTCTGTGTTATATCTGTTAGTTAATTTGTAGATTGTTTGAGTCATGTGGTACTCTTTGTGTGAGTGATGGAACTGTTTTCAGTAGTAAATAAAATCCATGTAAATAGAAAGTGCTAGTTTATAACATCTTATTTTTCAGAACGCCATGTACACGTCTCTCCATTAACATGTCAGATTTTACTCCTAGAGGATAGTCTGATCCAACATTAATTTCATTACACATATACCATCACGGTTATATTGTCGCGTTAACAGGTTAGTAAGAGGAAACGTTACACCATCAAAGAAGATTATTCAAGTGTATGCGACCCGCACGAAACAAAACTAAAAACCGTTATTACCATATGTAAAGAGCAGCACGAGTTGAAAAAGGTTTGTTTGATCCATGGAGATGTTGAGATACTGAACTAGCAGGTGCTCTCAGGTAGATGCAAACTATATTGTGAAATCCTGCTTCCAATGTTTCCAGAACAAGCTATGAATGATAACTCGAGGGATATACTACAAGCTCCTATCCTTCGCTCCTGCAGATATCACGACGACAAGATTAGAATAACTACAACACGTCCAGATATGTTTAAGTAATCATTATTCCCGCGGTCCGTGCATGAATGGAGCTCTAATATTTTCAATAATGTTACTATTGCACTGTCAAATATGACATTTCCACTGTTTTTGTGGCTCACTCTCCCTTTGTATTATCTTTTACAATGTTCTTCAACAATACTGCAGCCATTTATCATGAAGGCAGTCAGCTATAGTGTAATGATGTTGAAATTCAAGAATTCACAAACTATAGAAACTGACAATATCGCAGCCCTGGTCCAGCGGTAGCGTCTGTGATTACTAAATAAAACATCCATCGGCCCCGGTTTCGCATTTAGCCACAGACTAAATTTTGAATAATAATTAGCGTTGGCGGCTAAAGATATCCGGCATAAGAAGTAACAATTATTCTGACAACAGCCTTGTCAAAGATGGCGGAGGTGCGGGCAGAGGTTTAGGGAACTCTCTTGCCCTTGGGGAGGGAAACAGCCCCTAAAGACGGAAGAATCAGCAATGATCAACGGCACGAGGATGCAGAAGGCAATGGAAACAATTGCATTAAAAACACATAACGTGTGTACACAGAAAATCTGGCCTGTAATTGAAAAAGAGTCGTGATGATATCTCCATTGGCCAAAGGTTCCGGATTAGTTCAAGATTTGGATCCCCGGGAGGGGACTGGCAAGGTGGAGGTGGCCATGAGAAAAATATTGAATAATCAAAAGAAGGATAACGTTAGCAGAGTTGGGGTGTAAAACGTCAGAAGCTTGGACGTAACAGGGAAGCAAGGAAATCTGAAAAGGGAAATACAAGTGCTCAATGTAGATATAATGCAGGCCTGTGAAGTGAAATGGGAAGAAGGGTTTCTGATCAGATTGAGAATAGGATAACACAACAACAGCAGAAAATGGTCTAACGAGTGTGAAGTGTGAACAGTTCAGTGACATGGTTGTTTTCATCAGAATCTACTTTAAACCAACATCAACCACGCTGGTTAAGGTATACATGCCGATGTCGCAAGCTGAATATGAAGAGGATACTGAACGTGTAATGTACTACGTAACAGGAGAAGTAAATCTAATAGTCATGATGAAATGGAATGCGGTTGTAGGGGAAGGTGCAGAAGAAGTGTGTGGGGGAGAATATGGGCTTAGTACTGTGAATGAAAGAGGAGAAAGATTGATTCTGTAGTACCTTTCAGCTACTAACAGCGAATACTTTGTTCAAGAGGAGAAAGTATACTTCGAAAAGGCTGGGAGGATTTCAGTTTAATTACATCAGGATCAGGCAGACATTCTGAAATCATACATTGGGTTGCAAGTTGCACCCAGGAGCTAATATAGAAGCACATCACGATGTAGTAGTGATGTAGTAGGCTGAAGCTTAAGAAATTAGGTAGAATCATCATGCAAACAAGTGGTATACGGAACCAGTAAGGAATGAAGAGATGCACTTGAAGTTCTCTGCGGTTATGGATACTGCAGTAATGAATACCTCAGTAAGCAGTACCGCTGAAGAGGAATAGACTTCTCCAAAAAGGACAATCACAGAAGCTGGAAGGAAAATCATAGATACAAAAAAGGTAACTACGAAGAAATCATGGGCAACACAAGAAATGCTTCCGTTGATAGATGAAAGAAGGAGGTACGAAACTGTTCACGGAAATTCAGCAATACAATAATACAAATCGCCGAAGAATGAAATAAGCAGGAAGTACGGGAAAGCTGAGACGTAATTGCTGCATGAAAAATATGAAGAAATCGAAAAAGAAAGACTGTGTAAGGACTGACTCAGCATACAGGAAAGTCAAAACAACCTTCAGTGGTAACCTTAAGAGTACAGCGAGAACATCACTGCTAAATGCAGAGGAGAGAGCGGATAAGTGGAAAGAGTACATTGAAGGCCTGTATGAGGAGAATATTTGTCTGGTGTCATAGGAGAAGAAACAAAAGTCGATTTAGAAGAGATGTATGAGTCTGGAAATATCGTACACGCAATTCCGAGCGCTGCAGGAGTTGACAAGAGCGAGAATAATCAGTTTAACATCTCATGCATCCAAGCTGAAGACAAGAATAATATACCGAAGAAGTTTGAGGATATGTTAGAGAACGATATGTTTTAGGAAAGGTAAAGGCACCAGAGAGGTAATTCTGATGCTGCTGTTGATAATCGAAGCAACACTAAAGAAACATCCAGACTCATTTGTAGGATTTATGAAGCTGGAAGAAGCATTCAGCAAAGTAAAATGGTGCAAGATGCTCGAAATGTGGAGTAAAATGGGGTAATATACAGCATGTACAACACAAGTGGAAATAATAAGAGTGGAGGGCCAAGAAAGGAGTGTTCACATTGAAAAGGGCTTAAGACAGGGATGTATTCTTTCTACGCACTGTTGATTCTATTTATCGAAGAAGCAATGATGGGAATAAAAGGAAAGTGCAGCAGTAGAATAAATATTCAATGTGAAAATAAGCGTGGTTCGATGAACCCTCTGCCAGACACTTGAATGTGGTTTGCAGAGTACCGGTGTAGATGAAGATGTGGATGTAGATACACGAATGATACGATTCGCTGATGATATTGCTAGCCTCAGTGAAAGTGAAGAGGAATAACGTGATCTAATGAGTACAGAATGTGTATAGAGAGCAAATCGGATGGAGGCGAAAGTAATTAGAAGCAGCAGTAATGAGAACAGCGAGAAAATTAACATCAGGATTGGTAGTCACGAAGTAGACGAAGTTCGGGAATTGTGCTTCTCAGACCACAAAATAACCAATGACGGACCTAGAAAGAACATCAAAATCAGATTAGCACTGGCAAAAAGGGGATTCCAGTCCAAGGGACAGAATTGAATGGCACTGAAACATGGAGTATGGGGAAACCGGAACAGAAGAGGATCGTAGCATGTGAGATGTAGTGCTATAGACGAATGTTGAAAATTGGGTGAAATGAAAATATGTGGACTGAGGAGGTTCTACACAGATTCGGAGAGGAAAGGAATGTGTGGAAAACACTGGCAAGAAGGGACTGGATAACAGGGTATCTATTAAGACGTCAGGGAATAACTAGCATGGTACTTCATGGAGCTGTAGAGTGTAAAACTGTGAAGAAAGGCAGAGATTGAGATACATCTAGCAAATAATTAATGACGAAGGTTGTAAGAGTTACTCTGAGATTAAGAGGTTGGCACAGGAGAGGACTTCGTGGCGGGCTGCATCAGAGTCAGAAAACTAATGACTCAAGGAAAAAAATTACAGGTCATCCACAATTTTGTGCCGATCTTGTTATTACCAGTGTTACTTCGATTTTCTCCTTAAAGTGGCTATTGTCAGTTATTTGGCTGCTACTTTCGTCCCTCGTTTCTTCATGTAGTTCCCCCAGGGTAACCTTATTAATGTGACTACGCAACATAATTCTAGTTTTTCATATGTTTATTTTCATACAGGAAGCTCATCACGAGATTACCCACGGCGTTCAGCTGATGCTCTGCCGTTCCTGACAGAACTTCATTGTCACCGGAAAAGTAAATAACCTCTTCTCTATGAAGTTAAATTCTTTCTCAAAATTTTAGTTCGTTTCTTTACAGCTTGCCTTAAGTTCAAACGGAGTAAATGGGCTATTATTTGGAACCCACTTTCACTCCATTCTGAACTACAGTATCACTTTCATATCCTTCGACTCGAAAAACCGCTGTCTGTTTTCTGTAGTAGTTGAAAAATTTGTATATCATCCCTGTTCATTTCAGAAGTTCTCATATGTGATGAATACATCAAACTGTTGTAAATTCATGACAATTGTAATTTAATGCTATGGATTGAACAGTCATAATTTCTCTGTCGTACCTTGTATTACGCAGTTGAAAATGTATTTGTATGCTACCTAACTGTATTCTGACAGCAGTGTGGTTACTGAGCTGGAGTATGCAGTACACATATCAGTAATAGATGTGGCATTATCGAAGATTTTCACGTAAGGAAATAGAAATAATATAATGAAATACATAAAAATGGAAATCAAAAGGAGCAACTACTCCTGCAATTTCTTGTGCCTTGAACAACATCTCCCCACTGCAAGACTCTTGTTAACACAAACACTGACACAGACGTTTCATTGTCTGTTTTTCTCCACATTCGTACATTACAGTTCTCGTTAGGTTGTTCTTGGGTTTGCCAATGCTTGTCCGTAGCCTGTACAGTGATCTCCTCGTGGCCCATTCCAAGTTTTGTTGTAAAAATTCAGCTGACTCTACCCGATAGTATATGACTTATTCTGGCTGCCCACAGTTTTTCTTTGGTTTCCTGGGCTCATGTATTTAGTGCGGACGTTGACTGTAAAACTCTCTTCCTAGTCTTCAAATTATGTCGTGATGGCGTGCGTCCATGAAGTGGGTGAAACACAGATTCTTAGATTTTCTTAATTTCGGTATTTGCGTCTGCTTCCTGCTTTGTGTCAGGAGGAGCAATGCCTGTCATGCAGTTCAGTTTATCAATAAGACTTAGTTTCAGACATCTAGTAGCTTATCTTGCTTTCTCTTTACGGTCTATGTCTACTTCTTTCTTGTGGGTGGATTTATACCACACGGAACAGGAAAATTCACCAGCCGAGATACGGAGCGCCATAGCAAAAGTACGGACTACTTTGGATTTGGAACCCCAATAACTACCAACAAGTTTCCCGATCATGTTGTTTCGGGCTGACCCATATGGCTGGCATTAAGGCAGTTATCTAAGTTATTCCTAGGTATTTGGGTCTGAAACATTTCTCAAGCTTGAGGCTTCTCAAATCATTCATTCTTCCTGATTGCCTGTTTCGTAGCTTGAAAGAGCAGTCTTGATGTTTCTGTGCGCTTGACTTCCGGTAGTTCTTGTTATGTTGTTGTTCTGGTCTTACTCCCTTCCCAACCACTGCTTCCCTTTCATGTCCCTCGAATCTTATAACTGCCATCTGGTTTCTGTACAATTTGTAAATAGCCTTTCGCTCCCTGTATTTTACCCCTGCCACCTTCAGAATTTGAAAGAGAGTATTCCAGTCAACATTGTCAAAAGCTTTCTCTAAGTCTACAAATGCTAGAAACGTAGGTTTGCCTTTCCTTAATCTTTCTTCTTGTTATAGCAATCACAAAATGTTTTATGAGCTTTTATGAGCACCTAATCTGCTTCTTCAAAATCATCTTTCTATACCGCCAAAGCAAGATCTTCAGCATGTAGGGATCTCTTACATGGTTTAGGTCTTAGCTAATCATTTGTCTGAACGTTGAAGAACACTGGCGAACATCCACTTTTATAAAGTAGACAATTTCTTTGGTTCCTCCACAGGCTGTGTCTTACTTGGAATTCAGCACAGAAGTTCTCCGAGGTATGATTGCTCTGAAAATAAGTATTGCTATTGCATATTCCAGCTCACAATATTTCGCGAAGTTTGAGCAGTCAATCGCACAGCGATAATTTTGTGTGGGTCAGTGACTGGGAACAAGTCTTTCAAGTAGACGCCCGTTCGGCGATTGGAAGCCTAATCTACCGCCATTATCCAGTCCTTTTAACGAGATCTACAGCTATCGTGGTATCCGAGTCACGTGTCGTCCCTGGCAAACCTTCATGTTTTTGAGAGGACTCAAAACTCCCATGGCCGTCCCGGTACTGGATTTCATAAACTTTCTGATTCTAGGCACACAATTTACCCCTAAATCACCATACCCGATCTCACCCCCAGTGTGCTGGGTCCATTGATATAACCAGCTCCTTAGGTTCCAAATTCAGGAAGCTAGCTGTCTGAATGAAATTTTCATTGCTTGATATTTACTGGTGTCTCCCGAGCCCAGGAAGGGTGCCGTTAGGAAGAAGGGAGGAAACCGATCGTTTTTCCAATTATATCGTTGAAACACACACTTCCTGCGGCGAACGAGACTACTAAACGTTAACAACGGAGACAGCCGATTAAAGCATAAATAACACTGCTGTATTGCTCCGCAAAGTGCTAGATACATTTTTACATGCCTTGCATTTCAATTGCTATAGCATGTTGTGGTGACTTCACGTCATATTGTGGGATTTGTGAACTGATGTACCGCATCTCCCATGGACAAAGGCTGCTAGCTCTCATTTAAAGTGAGTCAAGTCAGTTATAGCTATGCCCCCGTATTTTCTACAACATTACTTTTAAACTTCTTCCGACTTGTTTTCCCAGTTAATTGACTGCGAATTACCTGAAATATACAGTTTGAGATCTTATGTTGCCATTATTTAGTTTCATACCCAGAGGTATCTATAACTCCACTCTCAAACCCTTGGGCTTGTTAATTTGCATCGAGAGTATTTGTTAGTATAGAGAGGATCATGGAGTAGATGAGGTTTCTGAAAAGAATTCTCAAAATAGTTAAAATAAACAAATTTATGAATTCATAACATTAAACAGACTCTCTGCATAAACTATAAATAATATCCCTCTTCCTTTGTGAGGACGAGAATACACTGGTGCCCATGTAAGTTAGGATGAAGTCTGTCTTCAGCCTTAGAACAATGGACCGATGGACTTCATTAAAAGTAATACAATAACACCACAAATTTTTCATTATGTAATAACCACTGACAGGGTTTACATAGTTCATTGTATCCCGATTGTGCTGTCGTAGTCAAAACGTAGACAGAGCAAATAGTCTGTGTAACTGAATCAAAAATCGCTAATATCAACATACAGGTTCAGCTGTAGGCCGAAGACTAATGAGTCAGTAACAGTGTAAGGGACATTCATTTAGTTACTCTTCTGATGTTTTAGGGTGAACCCAA
This sequence comes from Schistocerca cancellata, assembly GCF_023864275.1. Taxonomy (NCBI): domain Eukaryota; kingdom Metazoa; phylum Arthropoda; class Insecta; order Orthoptera; family Acrididae; genus Schistocerca; species Schistocerca cancellata. The sequence continues at coordinate 958,829,082 of NC_064626.1, forward strand.
GACTTGATGTACATTATGAAATTTTCATCACGAAGTTCCTATTTCATCTTGCGTAGTGAACGTATATGAGTCACACATCCCGTCGATATGTCTTACTTCCAAGACGACTGATGAAAAATTCTACTTCAGTAGGGCTGAGAGGACTTCAGATTTCTAGGCCAAGTTATTGGGTTTAGAAGCAGAATAGTTGTATTTGAAGACAAGAGCCAGCCATTTTCCTTATTTACTAATGTCTGATAATAATATTGCTTGGTGCAGTATCACATGATTTTAATTAATGATTTTGTATCTACGTGTGTATCTATAGACATACGCTGGAAGCTACCGTAACGTGCGTGGCTGACGCTAGTCTTTCCCACTCCTATTGCTCTCGCAAGCGGAACGACGGAAAATGACTGGCTGTATGCTTCGCTATGAGTCCTGATTTCAGTTATCTTGTACTGACGGTGCACACAAGAGACACACGTTGATAGCAATAGAATCGTTATGCAGTCTGTGGAAAATGTTGGCTCTCTAAGCATTCTCAATAGTGTGCCACTGAAACAATGTCTTCTTCCATCCATGGATTCCAGTTTCAGTTCCATAAGATTCACTTTTTGATGAACCTGCTAGTAACAATTTCGCTTCTCAGTTGCTTCGACTTTGTGGAGATGCCAAAACTTGAGCAGTACTCTAGCATAAATCGGACATATGTTCTTTATGTGGTCTCAGACATTCACCACCCACCTCCCCCACTGTCCACGACTTCGGGTGCTCTTCCGTTTCATGTCACTCTGCGGTATTACGCCAGGATATCTAATATACGTGATTATGTAAAGCAATATGTGACTAATATTATACTCGAGAACTAAGTTATTACGTTTTTCACACATGGAGCAAGGTACCTCTCATAATAACAAATAGTAATGTTGTCCAGCTCATACTACATACTTTTACAGTCACTCAACGACAACACTTACCGTACACTACAAATTCATGAATATAAAGCCGGAAACTGCTGCTCCTATTATATTTCTGTAGGGTACTCTTGACCGTTCCTTGGTCTCTCATGACCACTCACCCTTGCAGCGTACGTGATTTTGTTACTTAAAAGACATCGAGCCACTCCCATATCTGAAAAACGTTTCCGTACGCTCGGACCTTCGTTAACAGTCTTCAGTGTGGCACCGTGTCAAGCACTTTCCACAAAATAGTAATACATAATCCCTTGCCCTCCATCCATGATTCGTGGACATAGTGCGAGAAATAAGTAAACTGAATTCCACACCAGCGATACATTCTAAATCCCTGTTGGTTTGGACGGAAAATTTCCTTTCTGAAGAATACGTATGATATTCAAATTCAGAATACGATCAAGAATCCTACAGTAAACAGATGTTAAAGATATTGATTTGTAGTTTCACAAGTCCGTCTTACACCGTATTCATGTACAGGACAAACCTGCGCCATTTTCCCTCCCCTCGAGTCTTAGTAGTGAGCGAGAGGTTCGAGATAAACGCAAGTTAGATAACGGGATAATGCCTATGAGTTCTATAAAAGCATGTGCGATTCCATAACGGACCTGGTGACTTAGTTCTTTTCAACATCTTCAGTTGTTTTACGACGCCACCAACGCCTATTTCTCTGTCGTCCATATGGAAATTCATGCAACGATCAAACAAATAAATGGCTTTTTAAACCAAAATTCATAACTTCGGCTTTCCTTTTACGGTCTACAATTGCCTCACTATACAGCTTGACGAGGGACCGAGTAGAAGCCTCGACTTCGTTTACGATTTTACGCAGGACTAATATTTCCTGAGATTCTCAACCAAGTGTAGCTCCAACGAGCGACGGTGGAAGTAATTGTATAGACCCATTAATTGCTCCTGATGCTTTATCCGTCGATGTTTAAGCTTCTGTTTTGAACTGAGAGTGCGGCAGTCTCTGTTCACTGATTTATGTGGGCGATCGTGTGCACTTAACAGATCATACGACGAGTGCGACATTTAACGGTGGTGTCCTGTATGCCTTGTATCCACTCCATTTTTCAGACCACAGTTACGAACTTTTTCCTATTGCAATCCTCTTCGATTGTTTACTTGTAACTTTGATACTGGCACCTGTGCTATAGATTGCGATGCCTGGAACGATCTTATATTTAAGTCAATTTCGGCTTATGGTGATTGTGTAGTGCCAGGTTTATCACTGTATGTGTCTTTCTTCATTGGGCTCCAACTTACGCGCTGTTATTATAAACTGAAAGACTAATTTAATGACATTTCAACACGTGTGTCTCTGTTACTTACCCCTGTAAGAATCCAGCAATCATTGATCTCCGGGATCAAAGTTAGCAGGTGTTACAATTTATGCAGCAGGAGAAGGAGACAGAATGAGAGAGGCCACATGAAGAGCAAAAAGTTCAAAATATAAAACTGTTCGAGCACCACTTACGGCAGTATTAAATTAAATCCTGCAGCTATCATTGCAATTATCGAACCAAATACCAGCGTTGTTGACGTTTCCAGTGTTTCATGAGGATAAGTTCATATTTTGAGAGCCTCTCCAGGGCTCTGCAGTTCTCACTATACTGAAACGCCAAAGAAACTCATGTAGGCAACCGTATTCAAATACAAAGATATCTGTAAAGAGGCAAAATACGGCACTGCAGTCGGCAACACCTATATACAGGTAAGACAACAAGTGTCTGGCGCAGCTGATAGATCGGTTACTGCTGCAGCAATGGCAGGTTATCCAGATTTAAGTGAGTTTGAACGTGGTGTTATGGTCTGATGGGACACAGTGGGGATGTTGCCTGGTCCGATGAGTCTCGTTTCGAATTGTATCGAGTGGATGGACGGGTAAGGAGACAACCTCATGAATCCTGCATGACACCAGGGGACTGTTTAAGCTGATGGGGGCTCTGTAATGGTGTGGAGCGTGTGCAGTTGGTGTGATGTGGGACTCTTGATACGTCTAGATACAACTGTGAAAGGTAACATGTACGTAAGCGTGCTGTCTAATCACCTGCATCCATTCATGTCCATTGTACATTCCGCTGGCCATCAAATTCCCCAGAGATGAACATTATTGAGCATACCTGGGACGCCTTGCAACGTTCTGTTCAGGAGAGACCGTTTCTCCGTCGTACTATGGACATCCCTGCAGGATTCATAGTGTCAATTCTCTCTAGCTCTACCTCAGAGATTAGTCGAGTCCATGCCTCGTCGTGTTGCGTCATTTCTGCGTGCTCGCGGGGTCCGTACACGATATTAGACAGGTGCGACAGTTTCTTTGGCTCTTCAGTGTATGCATTGAACGAAAATTCCAGTATTTTGTTTTCCAAACGTGTGCGAGAGACTTAAGGGCAGTCCTCTTTCTAAAAAGACAGCATAATTAAACAAATTTAAGAGCAGAGCAAGTTGGAGAAATAACTGGTTGTCATACAATCGATCGATGCATAGGAAGTAATTAATTACGAATCACTTATCCTTGGAGAACAATTATTTACCTCACTAAACTAACCCTCATCTCCACTTTCGTGCCGTTAGGTGCGATAGCAATGTAACATATATTTAAATTAACAGTAATATAGCAAATAATGGCACGAAAGCTGTTTCTAAAGTCTTGGCGCTGTAAAAAGGGTGCCAATTTTGTTGCCAGGAGTAGTTATACCAAGATTCCTGATAACCTGAGACTAATGATGCAGCAGAAAATGAACGTCCGCTGCTGTCGGCACCAAGTGTCCAAGGCTTGCGAATTGAGTGGGGCGCTTGTCCATAACTTCGGCAAGGTAGGGATAGTTCGTTCACGTCATCACCGCTTCCGTTGCTATTGCAGCCAGGTGGTGGGAGAACGGCTAGGCGTAAAAATTGAAACGGCGGAACTATAAAGCCTGCAGCGTCTCGTTATCAGTTTCACAGATGTTCTCGGTCCGTCTCCATCGACGCCACCTCACCGCGTAATTACTTTCTCTTACTGCATACTTTGTCATCTGCACTATAGTTAGCCTCTTGATGAAGTGTTCTTTGAGGTGACTAGGTGCAGTAGAGCAATTTGCTTTTTCTAGGATTGCTGTGAAATGTGTATTTGTGTGTGTTTGTGTGTGTGTGTGTGTGTGTGTGTGTGTGTGTGTGTGTGTGTGTTTGTTTGCTCAGATGTATTGTTACATTTAATTTCATTGCACACATTTCTCCACAGCCAGTAGGCCCATATCAGTTACGTTCTCACCGCTTCCGTTTACTTGTTTTTAGCGTTCCGTACCTCAGTCGGAAAAAAACGGAACACACGTAGCATCACTTTGGTGTCCGCCTATCTGTCAGTCTCTTAAAGACCAATTTTTCTCAGTAATAGGTAGATATACCAAGTGGAAATCTATATCAAGTACTAAGGTGTACGGTCCCCTAGCGATGAAGTTTCTAAGTCAATGCAGTCAAAAGACACATCCATTTATGTCACATATTTCGATAATAGTAAACTAACTCGTCATAACCTATATCTGATTAATCTATATAAGTAATTATGTTCGTGCAGAACGTTTAGAGCGCGAATCCTGCTAGAACTTGTCTGGTTTTATATTTGATATTCGTCACTTTTTAGTGTGTTGAGTAACGGCGGCAGGTAGGAGATAGTTTATTCCTTGAAAGGAACTCTTAATAGAAAATCAATTATCAGCGAAATTATCGGACACAAACCTCTTCTGTAAGTAGGCAAAGGAGCCTGATTCGCTAGTCCAAGAAACAGATTATTGACTCATCTTCGTTGCATGCCAATTAATTTCACATGCTTACTAACATCTCTGCGGAAACTAGTTCTCCCACCCCCTACCTCATAAGCTCCTATCACCCAGTTACCGCTCTTCCCCCACCTTAGCGCAATCTTGACAGCCGTGACGGGGCATCGTGAAAATACGTTCCCGTCATGAAATTTAGTAAAAGCATTTTAACTAGTGAGACCAGTACAACCAGTCCCCACACTTCCGCAAGAGGAGCGGCACCTGATAGCCGACGATTACTACAAAGAGTTTGGCTCATTCCAGGAATCCCGCTTTCCTGCACCTCAGTGAGAAACATTTTCTGTCGGCATCTGATTAATGCTTAATTGCTACAAAACGCAATGTATATTAAAAGCTGCAGCAATAATTCAAGAGATCAAATAAGAAACCAGACAAGTTCTAGCAGGAATCGCGCTCTGAACGTTCTGTACGAACATAATTACTTATATAGATTAATCAGATATAGGTTATGACGAGTTAGTTTACTAATATCGAAATATGTGACATAAATGGATGTGTCTTTTGACTGCATTGACTTAGAAACTTCATCGCTAGGGGACCGTACACCTTAGTACTTGATATAGATTTCCACTTGGTATATCTACCTATTACTGAGAAAAATTGGTCTTTAAGAGACTGACAGATAGGCGGACACCAAAGTGATGCTACGTGTGTTCCGTTTTTTCCGACTGAGGTACGGAACGCTAAAAACAAGTAAACGGAAGCGGTGAGAACGTAACTGATATGGGCCTACTGGCTGTGGAGAAATGTGTGCAATGAAATTAAATGTAACAATACATCTGAGCAAACAAACACACACACACACACACACACACACACACACACACACACACACAAACACACACAAATACACATTTCACAGCAATCCTAGAAAAAGCAAATTGCTCTACTGCACCTAGTCACCTCAAAGAACACTTCATCAAGAGGCTAACTATAGTGCAGATGACAAAGTATGCAGTAAGAGAAAGTAATTACGCGGTGAGGTGGCGTCGATAGAGACGACCGAGAACGTCTGTGAAACTGATAACGAGACGCTGCAGGCTTTATAGTTCCGCCGTTTCAATTTTTACGCCTAGCCGTTCTCCCACCACCTGGCTGCAATAGCAACGGAAGCGGTGATGACGTGAACGAACTATCCGTACCTTGCCGAAGTTATGGACAAGCGCCCCACGTTCATTTTCTGCTGCATCATTAGTCTCAGGTTATCAGGAATCTTGGTATAACTACTCCTGGCAACAAAATTGGCACCCTTTTTACAGCGCCAAGACTTTAGAAACAGCTTTCGTGCCATTATTTGCTATATTACTGTTAATTTAAATATATGTTACATTGCTATCGCACCTAACGGCACGAAAGTGGAGATGAGGGTTAGTTTAGTGAGGTAAATAATTGTTCTCCAAGGATAAGTGATTCGTAATTAATTACTTCCTATGCATCGATCGATTGTATGACAACCAGTTATTTCTCCAACTTGCTCTGCTCTTAAATTTGTTTAATTATGCTGTCTTTTTAGAAAGAGGACTGCCCTTAAGTCTCTCGCACACGTTTGGAAAACAAAATACTGGAATTTTCGTTCAATGCATACACTGAAGAGCCAAAGAAACTGTCGCACCTGTCTAATATCGTGTACGGACCCCGCGAGCACGCAGAAATGACGCAACACGACGAGGCATGGACTCGACTAATCTCTGAGGTAGAGCTAGAGAGAATTGACACTATGAATCCTGCAGGGATGTCCATAGTACGACGGAGAAACGGTCTCTCCTGAACAGAACGTTGCAAGGCGTCCCAGGTATGCTCAATAATGTTCATCTCTGGGGAATTTGATGGCCAGCGGAATGTACAATGGACATGAATGGATGCAGGTGATTAGACAGCACGCTTACGTACATGTTACCTTTCACAGTTGTATCTAGACGTATCAAGAGTCCCACATCACACCAACTGCACACGCTCCACACCATTACAGAGCCCCCATCAGCTTAAACAGTCCCCTGGTGTCATGCAGGATTCATGAGGTTGTCTCCTTACCCGTCCATCCACTCGATACAATTCGAAACGAGACTCATCGGACCAGGCAACATCCCCACTGTGTCCCATCAGACCATAACACCACGTTCAAACTCACTTAAATCTGGATAACCTGCCATTGCTGCAGCAGTAACCGATCTATCAGCTGCGCCAGACACTTGTTGTCTTACCTGTATATAGGTGTTGCCGACTGCAGTACCGTATTCTGCCTCTTTACAGATATCTTTGTATTTGAATACGGTTGCCTACAAGAGATTCTTTGGCGTTTCAGTATAGTGAGAACTGCAGAGCCCTGGAGAGGCACTCGAAATATAAAGATATCCTCATGAAACACTGGAAACGTCAACAACGCTGGTATTTGGTTCGATAATTCCAATGATAGCTGCAGGATTTAATTTAATACTGCCGTAAGTGGTGCTCGAACAGTTTTATATTTTGAACTTTTTGCTCTTCATGTGGCCTCTCTCATTCTGTCTCCTTCTCCTGCTGCATAAATTGTAACACCTGCTAACTTTGATCCCGGAGATCAATGATTGTTGGATTCTTACAGGAGTTTAAAAACTGTAACAGAGACACACGTGTTGAAATGTCATTAAATTAGTCTTTCAGTTTATAATAACAGCACGTAGAAGTTGGAGCCCAATGAAGAAAGACACATACAGTGATAAACCTGAAATGAAATTTAGGTTTCTAATCTACATTTCATTTGCTGCTGTGAATGAGATAAAATCAACGATACCCAAAGTGTATATGGTTTTCTAACATTACAAATTCTTTAATGTTTCACTTAATTTGATGCAGTGCATTAAGTGTGACGGATAACGCAAAGAAATTAAGTTCTTATTGAGTGAAGATAAACTGTGGGATTTGGAAGTTACCTTAAAAAATAAAATTTAGGCTGTAAGATTTGAAAGTTACGTTAATAAATATGAAAAGGAAGATTATGTAAATATCAACTGTTTTATTTATTTATGGACTTCTCTTTGTGAAGGTATAGTCTCTTTATGAACGTAGGCTGTTGCATACCAAAATTTTCCATTCAAAGAGAGAACTATGTGCATAAACCAACCTGAGTTTTTCAGTTTTCAGTTAAGAACTAAATCTGTCTGCCAGAATGAGAAGCAAATCTGGCTGAGAGCGCATAACTGAAATATGTCCTGTCTGAACCAACACCGTCTGTCACAAAAAGATGTCTCTGAACGTTTATGATAATAATTAATCTCGACACTATTAATTGATCTGGTGAAATTGAAAATTCGCATCTCCTGTATTTGGCTTACCTGTGTCATAATGGAAAATGCCTTACCTCAGTTTCTGAGCTAGTGCTAAATCGCGGTAGGTCACTCTGATCTCTTAAATGTATGCAAGGCAAACATGGTTCTCGTAAAATGAATACCTGATAAAAAAGAATGTTCATCAGATAATGGGAACTGGATAATGACGCAGGTATCTAAAAAATCTTCTCAAAAATAACTTCTTGAGACTATCCAGTTTACAAAATTTCAACCGTGAAGGATCAGCAAGCAACAAGAAAATGTTTTATTACAAATTGCAATTATGTAAGATCATCGCTGGAGAAATACAAAAGTATTACTCAATATTAAAATTTTATCTAACCTAAAAATCATTTACATGCCGCGTCAAATTTAGATAAAATCCCGAGCTTTCGATGACTACCTCCGTCATCTTCGTCAGTTTTACCCCTGACGGAGATGACGGAGGTAGTCATCGAAGGATCGAGATTTAATCCAAATTCGACGCGGCAAGTAAACCGAGAACTTTTTTCTGTAAAAGTCATCATAATAATAATAAAATTCTTTTCACCTTTTCAAATCGTTAACATTGACTGTGACAAAATGTTGTGAATTTAGCAAGAACTATAGAAATTCTTCCAATCTATATATATCTAGTTCTTACTGAGGTTAACGAAGGCGATGTTGGAATGATATATTGGACGATGCCCTTTGGCTACACTAAAGGATTGTTCTAAGAAATACCAAATTCAGATAACCTGAAGATGCATAAATAAGACGAAACGCGTCGTTGAAAAATAAATAACTATAATAGCAACCAAGACTGTTTTTAACCAACAGCAAGAACTTGCTGATTTGGATGTCTTTGATCAAGTAAATGCTGCTGCAATAAAGTGTAATATTTTTCATTCGTTACCTAAAATCTTAGTACATCCATCTCTTTTAGCACATAATAATACTATTCCTTTTGTAATAATAGTATCTTACATCGAATCAATAAAATAATTCCCAAGAGCACCAGATTATATAGCCTTCATGTACAATGCCAGTGCCATGACATCCCGCTACAGCACCCTGTCTCCTCCCCTGGCGATCAACAGGTAACACCTGTGCATCTTCGCAGAGCAAATACGACCCATCTAGTCTCCGGGAGGTGCAGCGTTTCTGACGAGGCTGCGATCTCATAACTACACGATACAAAGATCTGTGTGACATGCTCATCGTAAGGCAACCAAAAAGAATAAAATTATTTACAAAAGTTTTCACGCACACATTTCAGGTGTCCCAGTATTAAATTACTTCACGCAATAAAGCGGATGATGTTTCATGGCGGTCGGAAAGCACCTCTCAGCACTGGCACCAGCATTTGGCGAGCGGCACAGCCATAACGAAAGCCGCTCTCAAAACGGAACGCAGAGAGGACGTCTGTTGCAGCGAAAGGATAATGTAGGACGACATTAAAGGAGTCCAGTCGTTCGTGATACGGAAGTGGCGGATAGTATGGAAGTGCGCTGCTGCGTGGCGGCGCTCGCCGACCGTTGGGCAGCGGGCAGCCGCCCCATTAGGGGAGCCAGCGGGACTGGTCCGGCTGGCGCTCTGGCAGCAGAGCTCCGGTGGCGGCGCCCTTGAGCCATCATTACCGCTGACCGCGCCGCGGTGCGGCCGTGGCGCTGCGTGGCGCGGCATGGCGCGGCGGCTTGGCACGCCCCGGTCTCGGCCGCTGCTAATGCTAATTAGTTGCGCGGCGGTCCCGCTCCACCCCAGCTGCCGGCCACAGCGGCGGCGGCTGCGCTGCGTAGCGCACGTCTGCAGGCCACGCGGCGCGCCTAAAACGCCTACGCCACCAGGACAGAGCTCACGGGAGCGAAAATGTAGCTTGTGCAGCACCAACCATACGTCGAACGTGTCGTAGGTTCCAGCCTCAAAAATTATTTAACATCGCCATGGCAAAACCAATAAATATAAGAAACTGGATGAAATAGCAGCTCTAGTTAGTCTCTACATCATCATGTACATCTACTTCGATACTCCGCTATCCACCTGACGGGGCGTGGTGAAGGGTACCGTGTACAACTACTACACTACTGGCCATTAAAATTGCTACACCACGAAGATGACGTGCTACAGACGCGAAATTTAACCGACAAGAAGAAGATGCTGTGTTATGCAAATGATTAGCTTTTCTGAAGCTTGGCACCGATGGCGACACCTACAACGTGCTGAAATGAGGAAAGTTGCCAACCGATTTCTTATACACAAACAGCAGTTGGCCGGCGTTGCCTGGTGAAACGTTGTTGTGATGCCTCGTGTAATGAGGAGAAATGCGTACCATCGCGTATCCGACTTTGATAAAGGTCGTATTGTAGCCTATCACGATTGCGGGTTATCGTATCGCGACATTTCTGCTCGCGTTAGTCGAGATACAACGATTGTTAGCAGAACATGGAATCGGTGGGTTCATTAGGATAATACGGAACGCCGTGCTGGATCCCAACAGCCTCGTATCACTAGCGGTCGAGATGACAGGCATATTATCCGCATGGCTGTAATGGATCGTGCAGCCACGTCTCGGTCCCTGAGTCAACAGATGGGGACGTTTGCAAGACAACAACCGTCTCCACGAACAGTTCGTCGCCGTTTGCAGAAGCATGGAGACCACAGCTGCGGTTACCCTAGACGCTGCATCACAGACAGGAGCGCCTGCGATGGTGTACTCAACGACGAACCTGGGTGCACGAATGGCAAAACGTCATTTTTTCCGATGAATTCTGGTTCTGTTTTCAGCATCATGATGGTCGCATCGCCGGCCGGAGTGGCCGAGCTGTTCTAGGCGCTACAGTCTGGAACCGCGCGACCGTTACGGTCGCAGGTTCGAATGCTGCCTCGGGCATGGATGTGTGTGATGTCCTTAGGTTGGTTAGGTTTAAGTATTTCTACGTTCTAGGGGACTGATGACCTCAGAAGTTAAGTCCCATAGTGCTCAGAGCATCCGTGTTTGCGAGATTGCTGTGAACGCACATTGGAAGCGTGTATTCGTCATCGCCATATTGGCGTATCACCCGGCGTGGTGGTATGGGGTGCCATTCGTTACACGTCTGGGTCACCTCCTGTTCTCATAGACGGCACTTTGATAAGTGGACGTTACATATCAGATGTGTTACGAGCCGTGGCTTTACCCTTCATTCGATCTCTGCGAAACCCTACATTTCAGCAGGATAATGCACGACCGCATGTTGCAGGTCCTGTATGGGCGTTTCTGGATACAGAAAATGTTCGACTGCTGAACTGGCCTGCACATTCTCCAGATCTCTCACCAACTGAAAACGTCTAGTCAATGGTGGCCGAGCAACTGGCTCGTCACAATACGCCAGTCACTACTCTTGATGAACTGTGGTATCGTGTTGAACCTGCATGGGCAGCTGTACCTGCCCACGCCATCCAAGCTCTGTTTGACTCAATGCGAAGGCGTATCAAGGCCGTTATTACGGCCAGAGGCGGTTGTTCTGGGCAATGATTTCTTAGGATCTATGCATCCAAATTGCGTGGAAATTTAATCACATGTCAGCTCTAGCATAATACATTTGTCCAATGAATAGCCGTTTATCATCTGCATTTCTTCTTGGTGTAGCAATTTTAATGGCCAGTAGTGTAGTTATTCAATTTCCTGTTCCACTTGCAAATATTATGAGGGAAAAATTAGTCTCTATATGCCTCCGTATGAGCAATAATTTCTCGTGTCTTATCTTGGTAGTCCTTACGTGCAATTTATGTTTCGGGCAATAGTATCCTTCTGCAGTCAACTTCAAATGCCAGTTCTCTAAATTTTCTCAATAGTGGACCTCGATATAAACGTCGCATTCCTTCCACGGATTCCAATTTGAGTGCCCGAAGCATCTGTGTAACTCTTGTGTCTTGTTCGAACCTACCGGTAACATGTCTGACAGCCCGCCTCACAATTGCATCGATGTCTTCCTTTAACCCGACCTGTTTGGGATCCCAAACCGAAGTCGACGATTCACCTTTCCTACGACATTCTTCACAAGCTCGTTATATCTCATAAGCCCTGCAACGTTACGCCCAGATATTGAAATGATGTGACTTACTTTTTTTTCTACATTTACAGCTACTTGATATTCAGCACTCCAGCTAGAAACTTGGTCGAGGTCATCTTGTAACTCCCTACAGCCACTTCGGCACCTTATCCGTATACCATAAAATCATCGGCAGACAACCACTGATTGTTGTCCACCGTATCTGCCAAACCACGAACATAGAGAATAACAGAGATCCCAGGGGCACTCCTGACAATACTTCTGTCTTTAATGAACACTCGCCGCCGACAACATCATACTGTCTTCTATAACTTAAGAAGTCTTCGAGCCACTCACATATATGCAATGGGGCACCGTGTAAAACGCTTTCCTGATTTCTAGAAATGTGGATTCCGCCTGCTGCTCTTCATCCATAGTTCTCAATATATCATGTGAGAAAACGACAAACTGAGTTTTGTAAAAGCAGTGCTTTCTAAAACCATGCTTCTTCATGGACGTAAGGTTTTCGGTCTCAAGAAAATTTATTATATTGTAACTGAAAATATGTCAAGAATTCTGCAACAAATAGATTTCAGGGATATTTGTCTGTAATATTGTGGGTCCGTTGCTTCACTCTTCTTACACAGAGGAGCCACACCTGCTTTTTTCCAGTGACTTGGGACACCGCGCTGGGCGACAGATCCACGATAAATGCTACCTAAGTAAGAGACTAATGTCACATTCTACTCTGAAACCGAACTAGGATTCCTGACATGGTGACCTATTTGCTTCCAACTCAGTTGTTTCTCTACGACAGGGATGCTTATTACTATACAGTCCATACGGGAGTCTGTTCAATGGTCAAACGACGGTACGTTTGTACGATTCTCTTTCGTGAACAATTTTTTTAACGTCAAATTTAAGACTTCGTTTTTCATTCAGACTGGTCAACAAGCGACTGCCTCAAAGCCTTAGACCCAAGTAGCGATTTTACGTAGGACTAGAATTTTCTCGGGTCCTCTGCCAGATCAGACTATTAGTAGTTTATGCTTCGACATAGATCTTTCCACAGACGGACGAATAGCTACTAACCTCCGCTGCCGTCATTTGTGCGATCACTTTTGAACCTAGAGTGCAACAGCCTCTGACTACTTAGTAGTTCCGAACCTCATTAATTAAACCATGGTGGGTTTTTTCCATTCTTGGTCCACTTACCAGGCACATAAATCTCCGACCACGATTAACCATCTGCCTAAACTTTGTACATAAGTTACCTACGTCTATCTTACAGAGACTAAGTGCTAGGAAGAATATACAAGCACATTGTTACGTGACTTAGAACATGCAAGGTGCATGGAACGAGCAAGGAAATTAGTTATTTCGTTTCATAGAAAGGTCTTTGCACAATATATTTCCAGTCTAAGGGAATAGGCATGTATATATGTTTCATCAGCTGTATTAAAAAGACGTAGAGTTTGCATACTGCATATGACAATGACTCCAGGACAACAATCTTAGAATATTTTTCTTGGAGAATTGTTTCAGCACATCTTATCCGGTCACACAGTTGTAATTAAATCTGTAGTGGTAAGTGGGGACATTCATAAACCTATCATATGTCTTCTTGTGTACGTATTTACTTATTTATTATGTTACGAACAGGGAATGTATAGGATTTCTAATGTAAACTTGAATGGATGTAGTCCCATTGCACCTAGATGGTTGTCTACCTGTGTGCTGCGCACTTCAGCGAGTTATAGTTCATATGGGAAACTGCGTTATACGTTTCGTAACTTTGTTTATTAACGAGCCTGGACATAGTCGCATATACAAACAGTGATCCAATACTGTAAAATGTTTTTTATTCCAGTCTTTGATCACAGTATCAATTCTTTAGATGATGACCAGTTTCAGTCCGTAATGACCATCCTCAGATCTACAATATACAAATATATACTCCCAGCGAGCAGTGTGTCTTCAACACAATGCAGCAATACGTATCATAATATACTATCATACAACCAGGGAAATGTACAGATAAAATACAGTACAAAGTACCTTTTCTAAATCATGTCCTTAAGTGATAAGGCCACAATGGCATCGTCCAAACATATAATCAGCACAGCATCCTTACATAGATCTATAATAAGGTGTAGAATAGGCCACATCGTCCACAGAGTCATTATTGCAACTGGTTACTGAAGTACGAGGTGCATTCAAGTTCTAAGGCCTCCAAATTTTTTTCTAATTAACTACTCACATGAAATCGATGAAACTGGCGTTACTTCTCGGCATAATCGCCCTGCAGACGTACACATTTTTCACAACGCTGACGCCATGATTCCATGGCAGCGGCGAAGGCTTGTTTAGTAGTCTGTTTTGACCACTGGAAAATCGCTGAGGCAATAGCAGCACGGCTGGTGAATGTGCGGCCACGGAGAGTGTTTTTCATTGTTGGAAAAAGCCAAAAGTCACTAGGAGCCAGGTCAAGTGAGTAGGGAGAATGAGGAATCACTTCAAAGTTGTTATCACGAAGAAACTGTTGCGTAACGTTAGCTCGTTGCGCGGGTGCGTTGTCTTGGTGAAACAGCACACGCGCAGCCCTTCCCGGACGTTTTTGTTGCAGTGCAGGAAGGAATTTGTTCTTCAAAACATTTTCGTAGGATGCACCTGTTACCGGAGTGCCCTTTGCAACGCAATGGGTAAGCATTACGCCCTCGCTGTCCCAGAACATGGACACCATCATTTTTTCAGCAATGGCGGTTACTTGAAATATTTTGGTGGCGGTGAATCTGTGTGCTTCCATTGAGCTGACTGGCGCTTTGTTTCTGGATTGAAAAATGGCATCCACGTCTCATCCATTGTCACAACCGACGAAAAGAAAGTCCCATTCATGCTGTCGTTGCGCGTCAACATTGCTTGGCAACATGTCACACGGGCAGCCATGTGGTCGTCCGTCAGCCCTCGTGGCACCCACCTGGATGACACTTTTCGCATTTTCAGGTCGTCATGCAGGATTGTGTGCACAGAACCCACAGAAATGCCAACTCTGGAGGCGATCTGTTCAACAGCCATTCGGCGATCCCCCAAAACAATTCTCTCCACGTTCTCGATCATGTCGTCAGACCGGCTTGTGCCAGCCCGAGGTTGTTTCGGTTTGTTGTCACACGATGTTCTGCCTTCATTTAACTGTCGCACCCATGAACGCACATCCATAACTCCATCACCATATGTCTCCTTCAACTGTCGATGAATTGCAATTGGTTTCAAACCACGCAAATTCAGAAAACGAATGATTGCGCGCTGTTCAAGTAAGGAAAACGTCGCCATTTTAAGTATTTAAAACAGATCTCATTCTCGCCGCTGGCGGTAAAATTCCATCTGCCGTACGGTGTTGCCATCTCTGGGAGGTATTGACAATTAATGCGGCCTCATTTTAAAACAATGGGCATGTTTCTATCTCTTTCCAGTCCGGAGAAAAAAAATCGGAGGCCTTAGAACTTGTATGCACCTCGTACAGTAGCCCACAGCAATCTGCTTTCATCATACCTAGATGTACTCATCATTTACGCAAAAAACATAATCTGATAAAAACACATTACGTAAAATACTTGTAGCAGACTTAAAATATTGATAACTATCATAGAAACCAGTTGTGATACATTAAAAGACGAATACAATTACCCATATAAAATAATAAAAAGGAACACTTTAATGGTGAATTTACGGTCAAAAATTAATATACGTAATACATTGACTGTAGCAACCTACAAATTACCTATGAGAGATAAAAAGTCTGTATGACAGCCGAAAAAGGACATATCAATGATCAGCGCCCTCTATTGGGCAGCCTCCAGGATGTTACGCAGGCGCTCACCGATCGTAGGAAACTTAACCACAAGAGGGCTTTTCATACATCATGATATGTCTCCCACAGAAAACGTTTAAACAACATATTAACAGTGAATAAATAAAATTATATAGTCTGGCCATACATTCTATGAATAGGTAGGACATAATAAGTTACAGGATTGGATCGACTAATTTTCTCGACATAAATCATCAAGCAAGGCTAGGCATAAACACGCGAGGCATCATTTGGTTGTCGTAGTACGTTATCAAACAAAGCAAAGTAGGTGTTGGGCCCAAAATCGATTTCTCTATTGAGTAGCCTAGTGGGCTCATGGTTTTTGGCTTTGTAAACCTCCAACTCCTCCAACAAGTCGAGAGCGTGACCTTTCTCTGCTCTGTTTTTTTTTTTATGGTTTTTGGGCGCAAAACTGCTAAGGTCATTAGCGCCCGTATCTGTTCTGTGTAGAATACGCATATAACTCTGAATATTTCCTACAGTGTGGCAGGTTTCTGCCAAATGCATTCCCAATGCAGTTTTGTTATGTGCCTGTAAATGCTCCCTGAATCTTATTTTAAAAGAACGGCCAGTTTGACCGATATAAAATTTGTCACAACTACTACAAACGATCTTGTAAACCCCAGAACCGTTAAATTTATCAGAATCTTTACTCAAACTATGTTTTACACGGAGTTTCAGAGTGTTGTTAACTAGAAAACCAAATCTAACCTTATATTTACTCAAACACTTTTCTGTTTTTTTGGGGCATTTTTCCCTAAAATTTCATTTTAATAGTTTTCGAGTTTTCTTTATTCTTTCTTTTTTCTAGATGAGTGTGGGTCTGCCTACTATTTACTATCTGTTTCTTTCATCCTATTGTACGGGCGTATAACATCATTAGCTGAGAAACCGTTGGCTACTGTAATTTGCCTTAAAGCACTAAGTTCTTGGCGTATTTCATTGTCGGCCAATGGTAATCTAAAAAGTCGGTGGATCATAGGGATGAAAGAGGCCCTTTTATATCGTGGCGGATAGCATGAACTGGCTCTGATAATAG
The DNA here is from genome assembly GCF_023864275.1 of Schistocerca cancellata. Taxonomy (NCBI): domain Eukaryota; kingdom Metazoa; phylum Arthropoda; class Insecta; order Orthoptera; family Acrididae; genus Schistocerca; species Schistocerca cancellata. The sequence continues at coordinate 958,846,078 of NC_064626.1, forward strand.
TACCTGTACATGTAGGCTTTGTGAAAACTGAAAATTTATGTCTGTTGTCAACCTTCTTAATAGAATGAGGCATTCTTCTCTGAAAATGAGATAACGGAAGTTCACAAAGACCCAGCACAGAAGTTCCATATAGATCTACGGATAATGATAGACCGCTCCAAATTTCTGCTTAACGATTACGACTAAACTGAATGCCATAAATGAAAAAGATAATCAGACTGCTTCCATACAGCACACAGCATTCAATTATAACAGGTGGTAACAGGAATTGATAACGTTTTTGAAGATCGTCCCGTCATTATCTGTGGAAACGAATTCAATTTAGATGTGTATCATTACCAGCGGTTACCAAAGAAATTCGGAAAATTGTAGACTAGGATGAAGTTCGAGGTTCAAAAAGTCGCTATAAGAGTCTACTATTTCCTGTCTGCAAATAGGTGGTTCTGCTCAGTTAGTACTTAATGCGAGACCGATAGCAGAATACTAGTTCCAGTCCTCACATAACTAAAGTACTTAAAACACGAAATTCAAAGTCTGTGGAGTAAATTATCTGTCTAGTATCGATCTGAGCTCTTCATATTGATAGATTCCACTTGCCAAAGAATTACCCAAATACATAGAATTCCTAATACTGGGTGTCATCTGTTGTCCAGTATGCATTGTTAAGGCGTCGTATCCATATTGGAATTTAAAGAAGTTACACACATGATGTATGACAACTATCACGTATTCACTAATGTACAAGATGTAGTACTAAAACATATATATGCCTTGATTTAAGCATAAATATTAGGTAGAAAGATGAGTTTAGTCAATATGTGATAAAATTTTCGTATGTTTTCAGCATAAGAGGGTTTTATTCCCAAGGTGTATACAGTTACGTTATGTCTGTCTGGATGTATGTAATACACATAATGCACTTTATACTAGTTTTAGGGATGATGAATTTTGTGTGAACTGTTTACTTAAACGAAAGAATTGTGGAGTCACTATTTCTTCCATGTAGGTGGGTAGCTGGTCTATAATAGTCCAAATGTTGTTTAATGGCTTTCCACTGGTGATTGCTATGTTAGTTAGAGGGACTGTCTTTCACTTTTTGAGATATTATGGAAGATTTCATTTATCTGTAATCGGGTCAGTAGCTGCTCCGTGCTACGAAATGCAGCACTCCTACTTCGATGTTACTAAATTTTCACACATACACAGATGAATATGTATTCTGACGGAAGTATGGCCAACGGCCTTGCCGCAAAAGTAACATCAGTTCCCATCAGGCGACCGAAGTTAAGCGCTGCCGTGCTGGATGGGTGACCATCCTATCTGCCGAGCGCTGTTGGCAAGCGGGGTATACTAAGCCCTTGTGAGGTAAACTGCGGCACTACTTGACTGAGAAGTAGCGGTTCCGGTCTCCTAAACTGACATTCGGCAGGGAGAGATGTGTGCTGATCACATGCCCCTCCATATCCGCATCCAGTGACGCCTGTGGGCTGAGGATGACACGGCGTCCGGTCGGTTCTGTTGGGCCTTCCAAGGCCTGTTCGGACGGAGTTTTAGTTTTAGACAGAATATACCAACTCTGTGTACTAGTTTCAACGCGTTATTGAGGAAGAAAACTAAATATCAATAAAGTGATCCAGTAAACGTATTTGATATGTATGCCAGTTCACGCAGCTATGGTGGTGGCTTGTATAATTTCATCTAGTAGCCTATTACAGGTTAGATGTGCGATTTCACTGTACATAGTTTAGTAGCTGGAGATTTGTATCTTTCTTCTATTCGTTTTAAAGATAGGTTTAGGGAGATGCAATTTCTTGACCTGGGACATTGATTGGTAATATGATTGACAAAAAAAAATGTGTAGGGATCTGAGTTTGGAGGCGTTCTGGTTGTATACGCCATTTGCAATATGTTGAGCCAATGGTGAGAAATAGAAATGGCCAAGAGTGCTACGATTGATAAAACAATCACATCTGGAGACTCTATGTGCCAATGTGTGTGAGACAAATCGAAATTACTGATCACTTCACAAATGGTAGATGGCAGGTAATGAGATATGTGGAGTCGACGGATAAGCAGTTATGAAGATGGACACTCTCATGCTTGAGGCGTGATACACATTCAGATGAAAAATAAAAACCCTTACGAAAATACATAATGTCTGAGTGGACTGTCTAGTGTTGTAACTGTGAAAAATTTGTCAAGTTTAAGCAGAGCATGTGTCAGTACAATAGTCAAGTAATGGACGGTGTGGGAACTATTATTGTTGTTTACTAGTAGTAGAGGACGCTGTTTTGGCAGTTCTACCAGACCGCAAACCTATGGATGCAACTAGCTAAAACAATGATACGTTCTTGACACTTTTTATATGTATCAGTTTTTTCTCACTATTTAGACAGGAACAGTTTGATTTAGCAGAATCATTACCTGAAAGAATTAGTATACATTTCTTTACTGGGTGAACAAGGACTCAACCGTCAACATTTCGGATGTTGTTAAGAGACATTTTCTGAGTATTTTGGTATAATGGACCTGTAGTCTCCGGTGGCTCGCTACAAAATGATAATGTAATTATGATTTATTCTGCTTTGTTATGAGAAATACTCTCACGGCAGTGGAGAAAGAATAATACTCAATCACCAAAGCGTATTAACTGTAACACGAATAGATTCGGTTATTCGTAGGCGCTTATGTACAGGTGTAAAATTATTGAGTAGTGGTTGCTGTCACTGCGGCAGTAGCTGAGCACTACGTTGTGGAGCTGCTTTTCCATTGTACTCTCTGAACCATAAACGAGATACGTATGGAACGATTCTTCATTAGTTGACCTGCCCACACTGCTGTGTATGACTGTTGACGTACCAATAACACAGTCTGGAAAACGAACCCTAGTAAGGACCGAGCAATACTGCATGCATGCTTAAGAACCAAGAGTAAAGTATGCGTTAAAGTTGTTAACTGCAAGAGTTGTGAGTGAATAGGACACATTCCTTTCCAAACAAGACACACAGCACAAACCGTCGATATTTACATTGCTGTGCAAATATTTTCAGTGTAATCCCTGTACAAGGGGTAAGATACCAATCGATATGTACCTACTGTGTAAAGAAACACCGGGATCATGTGTGTCTTATACCAAAATACTAAGAAATTATCCCCATAATGCCTCCTACATTTAGTCCTGGAGTTCTGGTTCACCCTGTGTATATTTGTGATCAAGGATAACAAAAAATAGGTCTTTCTTAACTTATCATGAGATTGGTTCAAATGGTTCAAATGGCTCTAAGCACTATGGGACTTAACATCTGAGGTCATCAGTCCCCTAGAACTTAGAACTACTTAAACGTAACTAACCCAAGGGCATCACGCACATCCATGCCCGAGGAAGGATTCGAACCTGCGACTGTAGTAGTCGCGCGGTTCCGGACTGAAGAGCCTCGAACCGCTCAGCCATAGCGGCCGGCTATCACGAGATTCATTTGCAGGAAGAATATGTATAATTAACACAGTTGTTCGTACGATTTTTCGTGTTCTGTATACAACGCAGTGCTGAAATAAAGACTACTTGATGGTCATTTACGTGACTGGACGATTTTTTCTGCAACAAAATTGGATGAATGTGAAGGCTGCCAGTTTATTAGGCACGTTATATTTTGTTTGCAGTAAATCCAAGTATTTATCTTTGCCATACTTTGCACGAGCCTGCTGTTAGTTAGATGATAGGAGCACTGTCGCAACCTCTTTGCCTAATCACTGATACACTTTTACGTCTTTGGCGAGTGAGATTGCTTTCGATCAAATGGTATTCTTTCGCGGGTTGCTGCCCAAGTGGTTATTCTTGTTTGAAACAGAATTCGCTATTACTGAGCTACATTCGAGTCTACGTGATGTTCCGACTCAGTTGCGTTTTTGTGAAGTGGAGCCTTATTTGGAGAGAGCATTGCTTTTGTATGGTGGCGGCACATGCTGTCGTGCAGATTCTACAATGAGTAAGGGATTAGGTAAGACCATTTCAATTTATTTGCTGCAGCGAGTTAATTATTGTGATCCGAGGTTAGATTGGTTTTCCTAAGTCTCGATCATTCTACACCAGGAATCGCACTGTGTGTGTGCTCCTAATAAAATGGGAGTTTATAGGTGACTGTTAATTGAAAGGAAGCCGGTTATAGCGTTGTACATTTGAGTTGACTCTCAAAACTTGCATCACAATCCATCGCCTTTAATTCACGTGGGTAGTGGTCAAATATTCTTGTACCTGTACACTCCGCTCCTTTCTACTGTGAAGTTGCACTGGTTCTTTGCTGTGGAATCGAGTGGCGAAATAAAGACTGATCGGGAGATACGACTTCCTATTATTCAAGTGCGCTCACCGTACTTTTTCACCAAGCGCCCCAATCTCTTCTGGTCGAACTTTTTTCTCGACGTGGTGCAGTTACTTCTGGAAGTAAAGAGCACAAAACCAACATCCAACTCTCGAAATAAACACGGGGCTTCTCATTAACTTCACGTACGTTGTACTCTTGCTTGCAACAGCTGTGTGTCACGAAGTCTTTACATTATTCACGACATTGCTAAAACATTTACAAGAATGAAATCTGGTTATGCCTCTGTCTTAATTGACAGATTACTATTAAGAGTATCTACGAGGGTAAATATCTTCATGGTCTCGTGACGTCATAGGAACTGTCCGAGCCACTCTCCGTCTGTGGATCGGACGATATCTCCAAGGCAGGGCCCGACGACACAGAATAAACTACCCGACCAGCTAGTACCGCGTGCATCATAAGACGACACGTCGTCCTGGTTTGCAGATACGATGCTTCCATCACTCTCCGTCTGTGGATCGGACGATATCTCCAAGGCAGGGCCCGACGACACAGAATAAACTACCCGACCAGCTAGTACCGCGTGCATCATAAGACGACACGTCGTCCTGGTTTGCAGATACGATGCTTCCATCTATCTCATAACACGTGGCTTAACTGAAAGATATAGCAAAACAGTGGAATATCTAATGAAGTATCATTTGTCAGTTCAAAAAATGCTTTTGTAGCATCTCACTTCATCAACGTAATTTGTCACATTACACTCTAAAGGAGTGAAGTTAAGTTATTGAGAGTGGATTCTCTTTTGCTCCTAGTGTTGTATTCTATCAGAGCTATTATTATTTCCAGGTTATACTTGATTTTTCCCAACAAAATTCGTAGAACAGTAAATACATCTTTCTGATAGGGTTACTGTGTCGAATTTTTCAAATAGTTGCCTACGTCATATTTAAGGACAGACACTAAATATTACACTAGTGGTGGGTTCTGTGCAATGATTTACTTGTATCAATGGATTGAAATTGCCCCAGAAAATTATTTCATATGATATCAACGAAGGAATGTTAGTAAACTAAAACCAAATTATAAAATTTTTGTCCCAAAATCAGTAATGGCACACAGAGTAAATGTTGATGGACTCAAGTGTTGGAGAAAATCTATAATACTGGGGGTTATAATTACCGTGTAGTTGCTTCCGAACATGTAGTGTGGGCTGCAGTTATCGTACGACTTTGAAACTAGGTGGACATGATAATCCGTTAGTGCTGACCCGATCCACGCTGAAAGAAAGAGTTTCAATTTTTGCCACTAGGTGAAAATCTGGCGCTGTACACTGTCTGTATGATGGTATTACATCCATGCCATAAAGTGGGTGTACTGCATGACTGTCGAGAAGAGACACCGTGCGCTGTTAGTGAAACTGTTTTATGCGAACGGCCGCAATTACAGTGCTTCAGTGAGAAAGTATCGCCGACTGACAGGTCGAAGGAGAGGCCCGATACCATTGAATGGTTTAAGAAAGATGATAATGAAATTCTAAAACACGAATGAGCTTGGCGTGGCACCTGGAAGAGGAAGTCTTCCTACCCATTGGAAGGTATTGACGAAATTACTGTTGCTGACCATGCAGCACGTAACCTGGATATTGCTAGTGCTTGTGTTGTGTCACGACAATTGTCAGCCACATGGTGAACAGTACGGAAAGTTATGCGTTCCTTATTACACTGGCACCCGTACAGGATCAAGCCTCATGGTTTGCAGTAACATTCTGAGTTTTCTTTCTGTTTCTGGCACGGATCGGAGTTGATGACATGTGACTGGGCGACATTGTATGCGTGCCGTACATGAAAAGCTATTGCACTCGCCGTGTGTCACAGTGCGTTGTTAATTCACATGCACCTGTATTCTCATCTTTCAAGAGAATACAATCAGAATGCCTGTCAGGTGTGCCTTGAAGTCTGCACGTTATCGGGACCTCCTTTTACAGCACGTGATTCCTACTTTGGAAGAGCGCAACTGTGTGGAAATCACTGTTTCCACTTCGGAACGGGGCAACACGTCGAGTTGCTAACCCAGTGAAAGATCTGCCTGATGCAACCTCCCACGACAGTGTTATGACAAAAGATTTTCCAGGTGCATGGCCTGCATGATCACCTTAACAGAATCCATGTGACTCTTGGTTCTGGTGATATCTAAATAATGCTTTCACCAGGGACACTTTCGGTCTCTACCTAATCTGAAGGCCATTATACAGAAACACGGTGCGCAGATTCCACCGGAGCTGCAGGAAGCAAGTGTTGATCACATTGTTTTATGGATGCAGAATATCGTCAATGTCTCCGGAACATATTTTTAACAAAATGTGTAAGCGGTGGTTAATAATAAAATCAGTATTTGGCCTTTCTGAATTGTTTTATCTTTTCTGCCCACTTTCCGTTCTTAGCCCGTTACATACGCAAACATTTCTATACCTTTTTCCTGCAGTCACAGCGCAATATTTGCACATATCTTTACGTCTTTCTTGTGGTCACAACGCAATATTTGCATGTGGTGGTCAAAATTAGAACTAATTTATTTACAGCGTCAATCGGTTTCACATTGACGCATTAGAATATCTACCAAGGTTCGCTACCATGTGGCAATCACAGCCCGCACTGGACCTTTATGAGTAGGATCACTTCACTTATAACCACTCGGTATGTGATTTTCACTTAAGAGTTCTGTTCAATATGGATCCTCAGGAATTTGGAAGAATCTCTTTGTCACATGTTTCTTTCCCCTTCCTGTATGGTTATTAATGACAGTAATCTCCCTTTGTACAGAATAAAATGTTATTTAATGATCAAACCATCCTAGATCACACCAAATTATCTGTTATGATTGATTTCGAGCAAATTATGTTACCTTCGGGTGTGACACTAAAATAGTCATAAATATTCGATATATATTTTCGTATAAGCTATTTATAATAATATACGAGAATGATAAATACACAAAAGTAGCAGGTCACCTAAAGGCGTCAGATGGTGTATATTGTAACAATCAGAAAGAAAACCACAAAAGTTTTCCTCGATTAAGTATAACACTGTCAAAGAGTAGTCGATACTACTACGATTAAATGGTGGCGCCAGTTTATGTTAGTAGGGGCGTGTGCTGTTGTGTTACAAATCGTAAAAAGGAAATGAAGTGTATTAAAATATGGATATTAGATTTCTTATATTTTTAACGAAAGGAGAAGCTGTTGTTTTATAGTAGTGTGGTTATTAAGACAGTCTAAAATGTTAGAAAACTGCTTGGTTTATAATAAAAGTATTCTAATGTCATACAATAAAAACAAAACCTTAAGCCCTATAAAGCGTGAAATTTTGTAGGTTGTTGCCATTGTGTCATGTGTATGTCTTAGAGTGGACTAGTTCTTATTTCCGAAGATGCTACGCTAGCGCTCGCTCAGTTGTGGTTTCGATGGCGGTAAAGATGTTTCCCCTTGTATCTTCGGTTCCTATCGCCCTCGGTTCTAGGCGCTTCAGTCTGGAACCGGGCGACTGCTCCGGTCGCAGGTTCGAATCCTGCCTCTGGCATGGATGTGTGTGACGTCCTTAGGTTCGTTAGGTTTAAGTAGTTCTAAGTTCTAGGGGACTGATGACCTCAGACGTTAAGTCCCATAGTGCTCGGAGCCATTTCTGAACCTATCGCCCTATCCGCCTCCGCTGACTCCGCATAGGTCGCTAGACCTGACTGAAAGACACAACAGTGCTGCTTTTACATTGAACTCAAATGATCGCCATTTTCAACGCACCAGATTTTTTTATTATCAAACAGAAGAAAATATTCCCAGTGAGTAATATAACACAATATGTATTGTCTATACAAATGCTAACTTACGAAATAAATATGAAACACACCTAGAATAAAATCAGCCGGTAAGATTCGGAGGCGTTATAACAGACTTGGTAGCTGATGTTTAATCACTGACGATATTTACTTCTATATGGTATTAATTCACTTTACTGCAGGTAGAGTATAGATATTTTTATCTAGTGGGCAACATCTTGTTATTTTAGTTGCATTCGAATTTGGTATTGCATTGCACCATTTTCAGGAACTTTCTGAGAAAGACTATTTGTCGAAGACGAGTCTCGTGGAACCGCCATGAACTGGATATTGTTTACTGTAAATTCACGGTTTCGACCCATTTCCAGGTATAATGCATATCCGCTTCGGTATACTTCAAATATGTTTCTTCATGTAACTAAAGATTACGTGAGATCAGATGTTCTTGATTTCATGTGACTGTTGGATCTTTCTTGCTTCGAGAATTTCTGTCCTTTCGGGCCACGCGGAGTGACCGCGCGGTTAGAGGCGCCATGTCTCAGTCTACGCTGCCGCTCCTGTCGGAGGTTCGAGTCCTCCCTCGGGCATGGGTGTGTGTGTTGTTCTTAGCATAAGTTAGTTTAAGTAGTGTGTAAGTCTAGGGACCGATGACCTCAGCAGTACGTCCCTTAGAAATTCACACACATTTGACATTTGTCCTCTCGGTCATGTCCGACAGAACACATACAATTTTGATCCAGCGGCCACTATAAATAACGACACAAAGGATTTATAGACGTTCGCTGCGAACGGGCATTGATTCAAATCGATGGAGATAATTGGAAATTTCTGCCAGGCCGGGAGTCGAACCCAAGTCTTCTGATTACAAGACAGAAGTGCTGGACACTGCAATATCTTCTTTTTCACTCAATTTTCTAATAATAAACAAAGCTATAGAAAGGGTGTCTGTCTACCACCACCACTTTGACCCTAAAAACAAAAAAAATATCTGCATCACTTGAGGCGTTGGACCCTAACTACGTCCATCCCAACAGTTCTACCAAAACGAAGAAAGGTAGAAGAGAAAGGAGGGAGAAGGCAACAAATGTATGTAACTGAGATTTTTTTTCCTCAGGCCTGTTGAGTGAAGAGCACAAATGCCGCTCATAGCCATGGAGGTGCCTATGCATGTATTCTTGAAATAAAGGTGAATAAAGTTGGGGATCATAGTATAAAAAATATCAACAATAGCGCATCAGATCAACTGCTCATCGCAGGGATTTTCCTACTGCACAGCAGGTCGTAGAAATTACTACTCAAGAGGTTTGAAAAGTATTGGCAGTATTTCGGCTTATGGACAATGGTGCAATGTAAGTCCAAAAAAATCGACAATACTCCTGTCGCCTGTGGCAAAAAAAACAACTGCCAGGCCGCGGAAACAATTCACAGAGTGAGCCTTTGTTTGTTGGTTGTACACGTCATCCGGGAACAACTTCATTTGTGCTGCTCGGTGAGGAGTAGCACGTCTAAGGAATGCCAGAATTCGCTGTACCAAGTGCCAGACGTCTACTGTCGGCCCACAAACGAAGTAACGATCGTCAGTGGGCGGCACGCCGCACGTGACGCAAAGCGGGCAATGGGCGAGGTGGCAATCGGTGAGGTGAACTTTGTAGAGACGAAAACGATTCAGTTGCTTCCCCTTAACGGTGACATACCATGAGGAGCGTGTAGCAGTGTCAAAAAAATGGGCGTTCAACGCCCACTGTACATTGCGCCACCTGCAGTGCAAATGGGAGGGCACGGCCCTATTGCATCTCAGTGTACACATGTTTCGTCGACAACAAGCGCACAGGTGGCAGAGACCCAGAAAGTTCTCTGTGCTGGTAAGGCATGTCGAGCAACGCCGCGCATCGTCGCCTGCGAACTGACATAAGAGGCCTCCTGAGTCCTGTCCGGAATACGGTAGAGACCCGCAGCCCCTCGTGCCTAGGGGAGGATGAGGAACTCATAACGAACATTGTAATCATTGTAGCCGGCCGGCGTGGCCGAGCGGTTCTAGGCGCTACAGTCTGGAACCGAGCAACCACTACGGTTGCAGGTTGGAATCCAGCCTCTGGCATCGATGTGTGTGATGTCCTTAGGTTAGTTCGGATTAAGTAGTTTTAAGTTCTAGGGGACTGATGACCTTAGAATTTAAGTCTCATAGTGGTCAGAGCCATTTGAACCATTTCAACATTGTAGATAGTCCCATGGGCGACAAAAGAATCCATCGCAGTTAACAAGAGTCGAGCCAGGGTGTGTGGAATAGGTAAAGTTTGAACTACATAAGGGTCCGTGACACTACGTTGGTGTTCACACAGCACTTACACTGCGAGAGGTCAAGGGAGCGGAACCCCAACCTAGTCCATTTCAGCTGAGGGTTGCAGAGCGCCGGAGGTCCGCGATATTAATGCCATGGGTGGTTGAATGGGTCATTGCTCCCCTCCGGCAGGCTTGTATAGATATACACCGGCCTGTATAGAAGAACACAGCCCGCGATTTACTTGCATTGAGAGAGCCGGGTGATGCCTCGCTACGGGTCGCTACCCGCACCAGTGCTACCTAGGTATCGTCGGCACTACGAAGGCAAACGACCAAATCGCCTGCGTGGGTGGAGCAGCAACATCGATGTCCACTTAGCGACATCTCCATCTCTCTTTCCCATCACATAACAGTGGTCTAAGGTGAAGACGTACAGCAGGGCCGACAGGAGGCATCTCTCTCACACCGAAAGCCTGATAAGGGTCCGTTGTGGGAGCCTACTACTATACAGCACCTGGGACGTCACATCAGACAGGAGACGTACGACCATATCGACAACAATTTCTTGGTATCCCATTAGACAGAGGACAGCTGTAAGAAAATAATTATCGACCCAGTCAAACGCTGGCGGAAGTCCGAGCATCCAAAAGGCTTGGGGAAAGTGTTGAGGCGAGCGAGGGCCATAATCAAATCCTTATAGTGACAGAGCACTGCGCTGTCCGAATAGTGTACGTTTTTTGACTCGTTTCATGCGGCCCGCCAGGAATTCCTCTCCTGTGCTAACCTCTTCATCTCCGAGTAGCACTTGCAACCTACGCCCTCAATTATTTGCTGGATGTGTTTCAACTGGATGTGTTTCAATCTCTGTCTTCCTCTACAGATTTTGCCCTCTACAGCTCTCTCTAGTTACTAGTACCATGGAAGTAATTCCCGCATGTCTTAACAGATGTCCTATCATCCTGTCCCTTCTCCTTATCAGTGTTTTCCACATATTCTTTTCACTCCGATTCTGCGCAGAACTTCCTCATTCCTTACCGTATCAGTCTACCTAACTTTCAAGATTAGTATGTAGGACCACATCACAAATGCTTCGACTCTCTATTGTACAGGTTTTCCCAAAGTCTATGTTTCACAACCGCACCAATTCTGTACTCCAGACGTATATTCTCAGAAATTTCTTCCTCAATTTAAGGCCGATATTTGGTATTAATAGACTTCTCTTGGACAGGAATGCCCTTTTTTCCATTGAGAGTCTACTTTTGATGTCCTCCTTGCTTTGTCCGCTATTGGTCATTTTACTGCCTAGGTAGCAGAATTCCATAACTTCATCTACTTCTTGACAATCAATCCTGATGTTAAGTTTCTCGCTGTTCTCATTGCTACTACTTCACATTACTTTCGTATTTCTTCAGTTCACTCCCAATCCATACTCTGTACTCATTAGAATGTTCATTCCGTTCAGCAGATCATGTAATTCTTCTTCACTTTCACTCAGGATAACAATGTCATCTGCGAATCGTATCATTGATATCCTTTCACCTTGAATTTTAGTTCCACTCTAGAACCTTTCTTTTATTTCCATCATGGCTTCCTCGGTGTACGGATTGAACAGTAGGGGCGAAACCCTGCATCCTTGTCTTATACCTTTTTAATAGGAGCGCTTCGTCCCTCTTTACTGTTGTACATAATGCATATGGCCCGTCTCTCCCTATAGTTAACCCCTACTTTTTTCAGAATTTCGAACATCTAGCACCATTTTACACTGTCGAAAACTTTTCCCAGGTCGACAAATCCTATGAACGTGTCTCGATTTTTCTTTAGTCTTGCTTCCATTATTAACCGCAACGTCAGAATTGCCTTTCTCTTTTCTAAAGCCAAAATGATCGTCATCTAGCACATCATCAGTTTTCTTTTCCATTCTTCTGTATATTACTCTTGTAAGCAACTTTGATGCATGAGCTGTTAAGCTGATTGTGCGATAATTTTCGCACTTGTCAGCTCTTGCCATCTTCGGAATTGTGTGGATGATGCTTTTCCGAAAGTCAGCTGGTATGTCGCCAGACTCATACGTTCCACACACCAAAGTGAACAGTCGTTTTGTTGCCAGTTCCTCCCATGATTTTAGAATTTCTGATGGAATGTTATCTATCTCTTCTGCCTTATTTGATCTTAAGTACTCCAAAGCGCATCTAATTCTGATTGTAATACTGGGTACTCTACCTCTTCTAAATCTTGTTTCTTCTTCTATCACATCATACTGTATTACCATTTCAGTTTCCTCATACACTTTGTCTCTCTCTTCATCTTCAGCTTGCCACGTCACCATGTACACCTGAACTATCGTTGTCGTTGTTGGTTTGCTGTCGATTCTGATAAGAACAACCCTGTAGCTGAACTGTTCACAGCAACACTCTCTCTGCCCAACCTTCCTGTTCATAACGAATCCTACACGCGTTATACCATTTTATGCTGCTCTTGATATCCTTGCCTGATTTCCACTTCATTTCACCGACCCCTACTATATCTAGATTGAGCCTCTGTATTTCCCTTGTCAGGTTTTCTAGTTTCCTTACCATGTTGAAGCTCCTGGCATTCCACACCCCGACTCGTAGGACGTTTCCTTTCGTTGATTATTCAGTCTTTTTCACATGGTAACGTCCCCTTTGGCAGTCAGTCTCCTCCCGGAGATCCGAGTGGGCGACTATTCCAGAAACGTTTGCCAATGGAGAGATCATCATGACACTTCTTCAGTTACAGGCCACATGTTCTGTGGATGCACGTTACGTGTCATTAATGCAGGGGTTTCAATTGTCTTCTGCATCCACATGCCGTTGATCATTGCTGATTCTTCCGCCTTTAGGTGCAGTTTCTCACCCATAGGACGAGAGTGTGCCTTGTACCTCTGTCCGTTCATCCGCCCTCGTTGATAAGGCCGTTGGCAGAATGAGGGTGCCTTCTGATTATTAATCAAGATTTAATCAGCGGCGGGACTCGAACCTGCGACCAGAGAAGTTTTGATTGTGAATAATAGACGCTACCGCTAGACCACAAGTGCCAAACGTTGTGCCTATCTTAGGGCACGACATGACAGGCCATTCCCTTGAGTTGTTCTGCCAAAAGATGTGTAAGGGCTATCATGCAGCTACTTATCAGGGTCGGGGGGTGATAGACTCTGGAGTGTGAACCTCCTTGGGGCTTTTGAACAAGAACATTGTTGGGAGTGAGGCGGGTACAACAGACGGAATGCGCCCACCTGCAGTATTCACAGGCCGTACCGATTCCTCCCCCCAACATATCCCAAGAAAGTCATAAAACCATGAATTACTGCATGGGTTTACTAACACACTTAACACATTTACTTGTGTGGGGAAACGGCTCAGCATCTCTTTCTTAGGAGATAAAGTTTTGGTAGGCAACTACTGCATAACCGAAATGACGAATACACAAGGGTACTAGGGATGGCCCATGTGACATCAGCACAGACAAACATGGAAAAATCACTGGACATTCGTAAAATGAAACAGAAATTGGCATCGATTATGCCCCAGCTAGCAAACAACAATATCATCAATAATTCCAGCAAAACAAAAAAGCATGTCAAATAAAAAAAACATATATTCACAATTTATCGAGCCTTATAACGGCCATTAACTCCCGTAGCTACTTATTAGCTGTACACGGCTGCCTTCGCTTAATTACACCATCTTCTGTCTCCATGCATATACCTTGAAGAACAAAACTGCTGGTGACCTGAAGCTCCCACAGTCAAGTAATGCACTTCTGCACCATATCACTGAAGGAAGCATCACATTCTTTACCAAGTGTAAGCATTACCTCCTATAAAGAGTTTCCTCAATTCTGTCAGGTACGCGTGCTTTTCTCGTAGAAATCCAAATCCAGCAGGAAACCGACAGCCGTTCATTTCCTGTAGTCGCTACATACGCTTCACTTTGTTCTGTTCCCCGCGGCCTTTAAATAGCTCTTGGACCATGGAATCTCGTGGAAAACACCGCGTCACTGAAATAACGTTTAACAGCGTCGCGTTCAGATGCTGCTCCACCATGCCAGAAGATAAACAATTTCTTCTGTGAGTTCATATTTCACAGCGGATCATTGGTGAACTTTATCTTTGGTGAACTGTATCATTACAGCCGAGAAAGTTCGTCTCCTGCCGCAATTGCTTCGCACTTATGAAGGGAAAATGTCGACTCTCACCAACAAGCTCTCTGCCCTCCTGTTGGAGGAGGCAGGAACTATTGGTAGTACCTCTTTCAATACAATTCCTTCGATATCTCTTTGCAGTAGTAAGTGGCACACCGTACCTCCTGCCAGAATCTCTGAATACCTGCATTCTGCAATCAGAGCGATGACTTTCTCTCGAATTGAAGCCCTCGGTGAGCAAATGTGCCTGACTGCCAGCGATGTGATCTGAGTTTCCCGTTGGTGCACTGATGCCTGGGGAAGAAGTAAATATATTTCTTTCAAAAAGGACGGTGGTTGTGTCACAATGAGGGAGACTGTTCAAAAATGCCCTTCACCAAATGTTACTCCAGTTTGTGGACGCCGAGGGGTCAAGACACTGAGACGCTTTTGAAGAGACTATATATTCGAATTCTGTACGTGACATTCACGATTTTCTCTTTCGTTTGTGCCTTCCGCGTTTATCCTTGTGTGCGACCCTCAATAAGGATTTGTGAACTAGTTCATGAGAAACTTGCTTGAATTTTTAATAAATAATTGATAGCAGCACTTGAAAGTTGTTAAATACCAGTAGTTAGCGTCTATAACAAGCATGTGTCCGAGGCCAGTTTCTTTAAGAGAAAAGTCTGTCTGGCCGACCTCCTAATGCAGAAGGATATAATGTGATAAGACGGCGATCGTTGGTTTGAATGTATTCGAAGGCACGGTGATTTTCGTACTGTGTTACAATCTACTTTTGTTCACTCAGTGAGTAATAACGATGACGATAAAACACAGTACATGGTCGTTCGGCCTAGTTGTAGAGTTCAAAGTTCGAGAATATTAATCACTGCAACACGTACGTGCCCATCGTCAAATTCCTAAACAAAAGGAAAAAGGATCACGTGTACTGGAACTATCTACAGCCGATATATGTAATGTATGCAGGCTGATGTTGATTTGTCCTGAAGACTATGCATTTATTGGAGCCAGGGCTCGAGTCTAGAAATATAACCTTCATATTCTGAGGTTCCGACCATCGTAGAGGTGGATAATTAATCCACAGTTATCAATACAGGCTATTCTCATTCCTATTGTCATCCTTCAGGTGAACTTGTTCAGTCTTTGACAATGAACGTTACTGCTACTTATCCACTGTCGTGTGGATCCAGGAAACCTACAAACTCATAGATGGGTCAGATTTGTGACACGCCTGAATGACAAGTCAATTTTCTGCGCACTGCATGTGGTTTGCTGTTAATTGTTAGCGTATTAAAACTACGAAGTAATGGTAAAGAAGTCTCATTTGTGCAAACCATGGAACATGCAAAGAGTGTGGGAGATGAGATGGGAAAGATAGCAGCAGAAGTAGTATACAAGTGCCGTTCTAATAGTAGTCAGAGGCATGACCAGAAGCCAATGGGTCCGAGAATGACAGACCGAAAATTTGTGCGAGGGCACTTGATATAGACACAAACCAAAAACACATACCGGAGACAAAATGATAAACTCAAAAGCAGATTACGTAACATAGATCCTCTTGCGCAAGAGGCAGTTCGTAATGATCACGGCCTGCCTGAAATTCTACCATGACTGCTGCAGTTTGCACTTACCTAAAATTCGTGTCGTACTGTCACCACACTGTTTTTTCTTTTCACTGCCACAGAAACAGAAAGGAATCGCACAGATTACTTATAGATGTGTTTAAAGTGAAACAAGACATTTTTCGAATGGTGATATTGATAAATAACTCGTGGAATTCTTGTTGAAAGTTAGCTCTAAAATACAACGTAAGTTGGGATAATTTTTTTTTTGTTAGATGTTTTCGTTAAGCAGCTGAATAAATTGTAATTAGGAATAATTTAAACAAGCAGAGTAGAAAATATAAAGTCAAAGAGATGTTCATTGGGCGGACATTGTCGTAATGTAACGTCATTTCGTTGTTCGGTTGTTAAAACAAGTCGTTTGTTTTCCGTTCTGCTGTTCGGTCGTGCGCGTATCTGAAAGGAATTAATTCGGGGAATAGAATAGACTTTCACATAATAGTTAAGATTCGATGTTCCGACAAAAGGGGTTAATGTCAGTGTTAATTTCAATTGTGGGCGACCGGATTAGTTTTGACAGATACGTGAAAACGGACGTAACGAAAGTTGTTCGCATATCATTCTTGAACGTGACTTTTATTTAATTCACGATTGCGGGCTCATTAAAAGCTATTATCTCATGATTAGGCTCAATCTCTCTTTCCTCCTAGGTAGCGATCATTCATTAACATTTACGTCATAAGAAAAAGGATTATTATTAAAAGTGATGTTAAATGACAATTACGTGTTATTCCGTTAGTGTGGAACCGACGTAATTTCTCGGAAATGACATTGATATATAATATGTGTTAAATACTGAGCTGAGATAGGAAGTAAATTGAAATTACTGAACATTTGATACTGAGGCTATAGAACCAGAAGCGCTTAAGGTTTCTCTTCTCTAAAATGGCAAAATAGGTACGAACTTTAACTCAATAGTCGACATTATGTGTTGCAAAGACATTAGCATTTCATACTTATTTTGACGACGCGCTGTTAAACAAAGGACCCTTGAGTCTCTGTACGAGTAATAAAATTAAATCTAAAAACATAATTAATAACGGCAAACTCCGCTTTAACAAACTGTATTGCGTGTCGTCATCGGGCAATAACTGCTCAACCCTATAGACTTGTATGGTGAAATTAGAAGTCGGGCATATAAAACAAACTTAAAAATCCATTCAATCTACAGTGGAGTCGGCACAACACAACGTGAGCAGTTATAGTGTACGTTCATTTTGTTTGCTTGGAAACTGCCTTTTTAACTTAACATGCAGCATGTTTTTGGTTACTAAATGGTTCAAATGGCTCTGAGCACTATGGGACTTAACATCTATGGTCATCAGTCCCCTAGAACTTAGAACTACTTAAACCTAACTAACCTAAGGACAGCACACAACACCCAGCCATCACGAGGCAGAGAAAATCCCTGACCCCGCCGGGAATCGAACCCGGGAACCCGGGCGTGGGAAGCGAGAACGCTACCGCACGACCACGAGATGCGGGCATTTGGTTACTATATGTATGTGTTGTCGTTAATGTCAGTTTTTAAAAAAAAAATAGCTCAGTAATTTCTAGAAAGGCACCCATGTAATCTTGAGCTAGCTGTATTGGTAGACTCAGATGTCATTAAAATAAAATAAAAATCTTGTTTCATTTTCAATATTGTCAATCAAATAAATTGCTGTAGCATCACTGCTCTTGAAAAAGTCGAGACTAGAGCACCTCTTTGTACGAAATTCGCTGAGACAATGAATAGCTGAATGTTGTTTCACTGCACAACCAGTCTTCGCGCTCAAGAGAGCGACATTTTTCCGGCTGGTGGGCACAGAGCAAAACATTCTTTGAGAAAAGTCCAGTGTAATTGTAATTTTCCTGCCTCCAACGTCGAGATCCAAAGCGATTACTTACAGGGAGACATTAATTCAGCACTCTGGCTGTCGTTCTTAATGAGCGGATAGCGTGACCCTATGGCGTCTATCCTTAACGCTGTAGAGGTGCAAGACTTTGCTGTTCCTTTATCTCGGCACTTTCTCCTCCGTGCTGCTACTGATACCATTTAACGCATAATTCCAAATGCCACACATAAAATTGGCACTTCAGTGTGAGGCGACATTTGTGGTTCTAATTCCTTAACTTGTGCCGTCGAGTAGCCAGTCTGGACGTTACTCCAGTCAAGATTTTTAAATGTATTGGTAGCAATTTCTTGATGTCGTAAAAGGTAAATAGCTACATTAAAATCATTCAGAGTATATGGCCACGCTAAAATAGTGCGAATTACTTTAAATATACCCGAAGTATGCTCTTCCTCATTCTCATTGATAACATAATGAAACAAATTTAGGAATGAACCTTAGTTAAAGGTTTATTGATGTATCTGTCACAGCGTACATTCAGTAGCGACTAATGTCGTTACATAAAAACGTACGAACTACTGATGTTTCACGTCCCCAGCATTCCAAGTTAAGAAAAATAATTTCAGTCTTTTATTTTTAGGGGTCATGTGAAACATATAAATTAAATGCGCCTTTGGAGTATTTGACACGTTCTCAGTGGCCGTCGGCATAGCTTATTGCAGAGGGGGTTGGTGGAAGTGACTATAAGATCCGTAGTCAGTAAGTCCCGGGGAAATGCCAAGCTCAATTGCACATATAGAGCCTATGTCTATAAAGGAACCAACCTCTAAGTTACAACACCGAAAATTCCTTCGTAGCAAAGCGAGTAGAATAAAAATACATCACCTTAACCGTGAATAGTCTAGGTATGAAGGTCGGAGGCTCGAGTTCTTCCTCGGGCAGGGGTGTGTGTGTTGTCCTTAGCGTAAGTTAAAGTTAGATTAAGCAGTGTGTAAACCTGGGGCCCGATGACCTCAGCGGTTTGGTTCCATAGGAACTTACCCAAAATTTCCAAGTTTAAAATGTCATTTTGCGGCATACGTCAAATAGAAACGAAAGGCAGAGTATATGCGAAAACGCGGCGCGCTGTGAACATCTACTGCTGCAACAAAAGCCAAGATTACCAGTGTCAGACAATACCGACAGAACGGGTGAGCAAGTAGCATTGACTCGTCCCTCCGTTCTATGCCCAGAAGGAGAGCTGGTTTCCGAGTAGAATTAAAAAAAAGAACCGCTCTGCCTATAAGATGTCTTGTTACTTTGATCACGACAGTCTAACAATCACTGGAAGTCCATGACAGAGTCGTGATGTTGTTATATTCCATTGTGTGACCCGCAAGAAGAGAATTTTCTAAAGACACACATTGTAAGTTGCGTTATTTAACCATCACCTAAATTAGGACCGTTTCAGGAACTGTGAAACATGATCTTGGTCAACGTAAGGCTAACATGTTTTCTGCATCGGTCAATCAGGACCATGGGGCACCGCCGTGTAGGGCGTCATCCGCACACGCTCTTGCAACAACAATGCATCTCCAATAACGAATATTACGAGTACTTTGGTATTGGAAATTCGAGGAAATATTGTCAAGTTCTAACCAGAATCAAATCAACAAGCAGTATCGTTAGTAACACAAACACTTACTATGAGAACACGTCAAGTGTCATAACCCGATATCCCGAAAACTTCACTCGGTGGAACAGGGGTCAAAGTAAATAAAGACAATCGACCAATTCTGAGGAAACGACGGTAAAAGTTTTCGAGGTACTTTATACCCCGTTTAGGGGGAAACAAGTTCAACTACAGCTGTGACACAGCGGCTAGAGTCGCGGTTTAGCGTTGCTGCGCCTCTTCTTCGAAACCTAGTTCTGGTTTTCTTGTTTTATTTATTTTTCTCATTTACCTGTCAGGGTGATGTGACTAGAAATTCATGGATGAAGATGGAACACCAACTTGTTCATTGAAAGTAATTCCACCAAAGTGTATAGCCCTCTGTCAAACCTGTGACGCATACATTAACCTCCAAATACATTTACTCAGAAACTGTAGAATTGCACAGCACAGCAAAGGGATATCACAACTAGATGCGACACAATAAAAATCTGTCCATTGATTCATAATCAACTGAGAGTGCCAGTTCTTTTAAAAAACATCATACAAGTGTGGTTCGCCGCGAAGTTATTGCCTAAGCGTGAAATCTTCAACAATATTAACGAAGATTCTTTTCGTAGTGAGATTCATAAGAAGAATTGTGACTGTGTCAAACCTTCCTTTGCGCTATGTACTTGCTGTTTGGGATTTTTGTATTTCGATTGCTTTTATGATCAGTATCACACAAAGGAAAGCAACAAATCTTCCTGAAGAATGAACATAAGAACAAAATATACATGCATTGATATGAGACTGAAAAACAAGAATATGAGAATTTAAATTCTTATTTCTACGATATGCGTTACGTAATAAACGTGAAATACAGCTGTAATTTTACGATTAATACAACGGCCCTACATCCTCTAACTTGATTAGGAACATTCATGTAGTAGATCTTCTACGAACATGTGAAGATGAAAAAAATAACTGTAAACAATAATCATGTTTCGAAAACGGGGTGCAAAAGAGTGAAGCCGCGACGCTACCGACTATACCAGTACCGCCACCTCTGTGGAGTTTATCCCTCGCTGAAAGGAATCTAAATTACGTCGATTACTTTGATAGTCGTCTTCTCAGAAACGGTGGAGTGTATACGGATAAGCCCAGACACGTGTTCACTTATTTTGAAACTTCTTCCACTAAGCAAAGTTTCTGGAAAATCTAGTTATAAAACTGGCCATGTTCCCCTGGTTAGCACCGACAAAACTTTTGTTACGAACATCATCGTTGAGCCAGAAGAGAATTCACCCCCTTGATACAAACATCAAATATTGCAGAATAAACAAACACTGTATATTTCAAGGAGCTTCCAGAAGTAAGTACTGAATAACAAGTACTTGGAGACGTCAGCAAGCGAAGCTAACCTTTACGCCACCCTACTGCACACCGCTACTCGTGGCATTGTTTCATCTCTTCCCAAGTACAACAACCCGCTGTTTCAGAAGTTCTCACAGCTACCGAATATAGATGTGGTCTATGTGAAACGAGACTAGCGCTTCGTGTGAGTGTTACGACAGGGGATCTTAGATTCCATATTTCTAGATTCGCAGAAGAATTTTGATGCCGGCCGTTGTGGCCGAGCGGTTCTAGGCGCTTTAGTCTGGAACCGTGCGACAGGTACCGTCGCAGGCTCGAATCCTGCCTCGGGCATGGATGTGTGTGATATCCTTAGGTCAGTTAGGTTTAAGTAGTTCTACGTTGTAGGGGACAGATGACCTCAGATGTTAAGTCCCATAGTGCTCAGAGACATTTGAACCATTTTTGAAGGATTTTGATTCCGTTCCTCACATTCCACTTCTAATCAAATTACAGACCTACAGAACATTGTGTCAATTGTGCGACTGGATTGGAGATTTCCTGCTATAAATATTGCACCTCTTAGTAACTGACAAAAAGTCATCGAGTAACAAAGAAGTGGTATCTAGCGTTCCCCAAGGCAGTGTTATAGACCCTCTGCTGTTCATAATGTATATAAATGATTCAGGAAGCAAACTGAGCTGCCCTCTCAGATTGTTTCTAGATAATGCTGTCATTTACTGGCTCGTAAAGTCACCAGGAGATCAAAATAAATTGCTAAATGATTTAGTCAAGATGTCTGTATAATACAAAAAGCTGCAGGTGGATCTAAGTACTGAAAAGTGCGAAGTCATACGCGTACTAAAAGGAATCCATTTAATTTAGGTCACATAATGAATGACACAAATCTGACAACTGTGAATTAATTCATCTAAATACTTAGTGACTACAATTACGCCTAAAACTGGAACCAGCACATGGATTAAGTTACGGGAAAAGCTAACCAAAGACCCCGTTTTATTGGCTGAACGATGTGAAGCTGGTAATATTTTGCTTGATTGCGTTGTATGCGAATGTCACGAACAGATTATATCCATATCTCTCTGATAATCATCAACATATGTCGAGAGCACATATGACAACGTCTTATAAAAGCATTATGTGAGGTATCCGTCTGTAGATGGTAGGAAGTTGTCATCCTTTGGGTAATGCAATTTATCTCAAATACTAGTCCCGAATGGAAAAGTTTTCGAAGATCAGACGGGGAGCTCTGTGCTTCAGAATGATATCTTCCACAAGGAACTTTCAATTTCTTGAGCTTCAGCAGTTGGCCCAGCTTTGGTGACAGTCTATCGGGGGTGGATAGACACAACAGACTATTATCATCCGATTCCCGTTTGTCGACGTCGAGGATCTTTCCAAGATGACGAACCCAGTCTGGGGGAACAGCAATTCTGCAGGCGAGATGGATATCAGATGTCTCAGAGGTAAAACCGCAATATGTGCATCTGAACTGGCCTTCCTTACGTTAGCTCCTATTGTGTCTAATATATCGGTAGAGAACTGGCCAGTGATACCTGAGGCTGATTCTGGCTAGAGAATTCATGAATCCCAGATGATGGAGCGTTGTGGAAATACTTCAGAATCATTACCCGCAGGTGTGCTGAGATAACGAGCGACCATTTTCGACTCCATTTGTTCATTGGGATCATCCTTCGGTCATTTCCTCACTCTTTAAAGCTTCTACGGTTATCAGATATGCTGGATCTTCTGTTGAGCGGCAATGTCAATTAATGCATTGATGACTGAGCTGCCAAACGATTCCTTGAAAGGCAGTCAGCTATGGTATGCTATTGTAAAGTGGTAAGCCTAAAGACTGAGTGTCCATCCCGCCAGACGATCTGATGGATCCTTCAGGTTAGCAGGCCAGCATAGAAAGAGATCCGCCAGAAAGATGAATGGTTTGCCAAATAAATACGCCAACATGTTTGTGATAGCCCAAACGACTGCACGGCACTTTTTCTCGGCTGTTGAATATTTCATCTTGTACGTGGAGACTACTGTAGAAGCATAGGTTGTCACCTTTCCAGCACCTTCCTGAATTCCTATTACAGCTGCCACTACCCCAAAACTGGTATCGTCGATATGAAGTTCGGTTTTAGCATTCTCGTGATACAGTGTTAGAATTAGGGAAAACGTTAGCGCTTCCCTAAGGACAAGGAAAGATCTTCCAGGGAAATTTGGCCTCTGATTGCAGTAGTTTTTGGAATGAATGTTGCTTGGTAGAGAAATCCTTTACGCACATTCCGAGCAAACTTCTCACATTACGGCTTTGACGAGGACTCGAAAAATCTTTAATTGCTTTCATTGTGTCTGGACAGGGACTGATATAATTGCCATTCACTAGGTGCCATAAAGCTTTTATTTATTGGGTCGAAAAGGGGCACTTTTTTGTATTCAGTTGGAGGCCTGAATTATAAACTTACTTCAACATGGTTGCTAGGCATTTTAGATGTTCTTCATATGCCTTCGAAAAACCTATAGTGTCATCGAGATAGCAGAAACATGTTGTCCATTTAAGGTGTCGAAACATGATTTCCATCATGCGTTATAGTCCAGACGACATATTTTGAAACCATAGAGAGTGCCAAGGGCTATGAAAGCAGTCTTTTCCTCTTTTCCATGTGTAAGTTATCAACTTCGAATTGCTAATAGCCTGGCTGCATGTTCATAGTTGTCGAATACTTATTTCCTTTCAAGCAGTCTAGCGTGTTATCGATATGTGGCAATGGATGGATGTTCTTTCTCATGATTTTGTTCAGTCATCGATTGTTGGCACAGAAACGCCTTCCATCTTTTCCACAGAGAGCACAGGGGGGATGGGGACCAAGGATTCTCTGAAGGTGCAATGACACACCTTGCAGTACCTTCTCCACTTTCTCCCGGATTATCGGTCGTTCAGCTGTTGATACTGTATATGACTGCTGGCTGATTAGAGTATGTTACCTAGTATTTATACAGTGCTCTACCACTAGCCGCTTGGTCGGGACTGAAAGCATCCGAAAATTGAGGAATTATGTGTAACACTCGCTGCCATTGCTCCTTGACCTGGCCAGATTGTACTGCCACTTCGATAGTAGCTTCTTCCCCTATAGTGGTAACAGAGCTTAATTGTTTGTCGATGACACTAAGCTGCCCTAACTGGACTGGTTCAGTTATCCCTGTACGCACACCTTTTGGGATGAATAGTGGCTACTCTTGACAATTAATGATCTCCTTGATCACCTACAGTGCTTGTATAGTCTTAGGAACTTAGGAAATTTTTGTACGCATAACTAGCTTCTTGCAGTCGACAAAGTCTTTACAGTGTCAGCATTTCAATCGATGACTGTCGCTCTTCTTGTTGATGATGGTGTGATGACAACGTCTTCAACGGCAAATAACCACCTAGAGCTATCTCAGTTTTGAATGCTTGTTCGAACAGCTTCGTCACTCTTGAGCTATGATTTTTCCACAGCTGCCTGCAAGAAGTACCAACCTATTATAACACTGTGACTGCATTCTGTTAAAATGAGAATGTCGAAGGGCTGTTTTGTGACATTGGTAGTTATCTTTGCAATTCACGCTTCTGCGGGCTGGACATATTTCACATTTGTGACCTGCAGCACAATCGATATTATGTCATGGAAGTCTTCCTCCGCTGGCTACGATAAGCATTCGAGGTTACAGAAAAAACAAGCCCCTGAGTCTACTAGTGTTCATACTGGATGGTCATTGGAGTGGTTCCCTCTAACCTTGGTACGTGTCGTCCACTACCAATTTTCACCTTTGGCAGCCTTCCACCTTTACATATTCGCTTCATTTAGTTTTCCTGTAGCGAGCATATGGTACCTGAGCACGGGTATGCGGGAATCGATCTCATCCATGGACGGCAATGAGCTTCATTCCACAGATCGACTACAATCGTTTACAGTTGAATGGCGTGAATAGGACTGCTTTGATGGTTAACGTCTTGCTGCGTAATAGCCTTCGAAAACACTCCTTCATCCATGCTGTAGCGCACAACGTCTTCAGAGAACCCAGTGTGAAGCCAGAATGAAGTACTGTCCTCCGTCTTCCAAATGTCTGTTCTTCTAAGGAACATTTTACTTGGTGTAGACGTTGGTTGTACCTGCGTTTGCCAGACCCTGATTTCTAGTTTGACGGCTGCGGCGTAAGACTAAGATGACTGAGACCATTGATCATCCTGCGACCAACTGATGTTGCAAATTGATTCCAAAGATTGAAGGACCACTTCTGGGACTTTCTGTGCTATATCCTGATTATGTAGTCGATGATCGTGGCTACTGTCTCTTATGTACTAGGTCCGACAGTTATAGCAGACATAAAATATTGAAACTTCTTTTACAACTTACTGCATGAAAGAATCGAGATTATGGCGGTCTTCCACAACTGTCATATGGACCACATCCGCGAAACGGCAACACCCCTTTCCATCGACTGTTTTCTGTCGCATTTCCGCGATTCGCAATTTTTAAAATCTTATCTTACTGTCACATACTTTACCAGAAGAGTTTGGTTTATGTCTTCTGCAAGATCCTCCTCCAAATAAGAGATTTTGTCGGTGTCTGTCATTGATTCGTAATGTTGCAAAGGACCAAAACATTCTCAGTTTATGTTTGTGTCTTAATGTTGATTGTAACCAAGTATTTTTTTCAGTTCGGTCTGGAGTTTGTCCCAAAAGTTGAGCTTACCTCTGTTGTTCTAGAACCATTTCTGGGCTGGGCCGTCGAAAGAAAAGTATATATTTATGAATGTAGTTCTGTATCTACATGACTACTCTGCAATTCACACTCATGTACCTTGCAGAGGGATCATCGAACCAACCTTCAATCTATTTCACTCCCATTCCACTCTGGAACAGTGCACGGGGAAACCGAGTACTTGAATCTTTTCGTAAGTGCTCTGAATTCTTTTCTTTTAATGATGACCATGTACCTGTGTATAGGGGTACTCAATTAAATATTTTCGCATTCGGAAGACAAAATTGGTGATTGAAATTCGTGAAAAGATGTCACACCACGAAAACGCCTATGTGTTTACGATTTCCACCCCAACTACTGTATGTTATCCATGACATTCTCTCCCCCATTTCATGAAAATTTTAAACTAGGAGCATCTTTTCGATGTTCTCTGTCAGTACAGTCTGGTGAGGATACTGGGCCAGGGAGAAATACTTTAGAGAGAAGGGATATGTGTAGTGTTGACAGTCCCTTCAATTGATCTGTTGCATCTTCCGCATGTTCTGCCTTCGCTTCCTTGGAGCCAACAGCTCTTTTTTGGGTGATTGTGTGATACGAACAGGTCTCCAGGCTACTGCAACGTTTCTTCTTCTCTGGGCAGCTTTACATTCCCCTTCCTTCTCCATCCCCGTCTTATTCATTACTGTTTGCCCCTTACTTTCCCTCTCTAGGAGTTTTCATTTACGTCGGTCTGGATATTCAACTGACTTTGTTTTGTCTTGCGGCTTTGATTTTGCTCTTCCTCCTTCTTTTCGGCTGTACTTTCTTGTCTCCCTAAGGGTTTGACCTCCATCTCTAAATCGGAAATCCAGGGAACAACTCCCTTTTTTAGGGCCTTTGACGTGGGTTCCTCACCATTTTCTTCCATCCCCTCCCTCCCTCCATAGCCTTGCTAGGTCACCAGTTAAGAATCCAGTCCATGTGGTGGGACTATTACGTACCCACCTGGCTGAGCCTCCAACACCACAGAGATCACACAGCTGGTACCTGTACTATGAACGCCTCTTGGAATCAAAGGAGTGATTGCCTGTCTTTTCGAGACATTGGAACTCCTCGCAAAGACCCTCATCTCAGGTGGCAGTTACTGTGGCTGGGTAACAATCATGAAGTGAAGCCCTGATTGGAGTGGGTGGTACAATGGCGGACGCTTGGCACTTGAAACGTGTTAAACTCTCTGGTCACATTTCTGCGGCCACGTCTCTACCTAGGAATAGTTCTGTCTCCGTTTTTCTTTATGAATTCCGGGCTTTCCCATCTTGGCTACCCCTGAGAGGAGTACCAGGTCCACCGGCTTTGGGTGAAACCCTTTCTGTAGTTCCTGATGTATAACTTGTATAACTGAACTGACGGGCAGGATTTTGCCGCCACCAAACCTCTCTTTTTTTGTGGAATACACTGAGGACAAGTTTGGTGAAGTTAAGTCCTTAAGTAAGCTGGGATTTGGCTCCCTCCTCATAAAGACAACTTCTGCCAGCCAATCAGTCTCCATTCATGTCTGTGACTACTTAGGAGGCATGCAGTGAACGTCACTCCTCACAAATCTTTCAATACGACACAGATTGTAACTTTTCATCTGGATCTTCCCCTCCAGTCCCATGATGAACTTACAACTAATGGAACGACACGGCGTTTGTTTCGTCCAACGTGTCCATAGAGCCCTTAAGGACAATTGTGTAGACACTGGCCCTTTTATCCGGGCCTCTTGCTGGATAACCCAACCGAGAAGGTAAAGGCGATGGTATGCAGATGCAATGTCAAATCATTCAGTACATGTCCCATGCATTGTTTCTGTTGCCTTAAGTTCAGCCACATGTAATCACAATGTGATGTCATTCCCATCTGTGGTGACTCTGGCCACCCATTTCATGAGGGGAGCCCTTGCATTCCACAACCTAACTGTGTAAACTGCTCTGGTCTACATTCTCCTCTTTCACAGGGGTGTACAGTGTGCCAAAGGAAAAAAAAAATATTCCATTAGATAAAGGTCATTGACGGTCTCAGCTACTTTGAGGCCTGTCAGAAGTTTGACAGACTTCACCCTGTGGATCTCTCATCTACCTTTGCCTCAGTTATGTCTACCCTCCCCAGCTCTCCTCCTTACTTATATCCGGCACCCTCCCTTTCCTCCCCCCAAATGTCTATCGTCCGTTCCCCTCAAAGAACTGTTTCTCCTCCTGCTCCTCCTCCTCCTCCTCCTCCTTCCCCTTCTCATTGCTCAGAGGTGAAATTCTCTTCTCTGGATCTTGATAGGATTGGGGCTCCCCAGGTGTTCTCAAATTAGGAAACCTGCAATCTCATGTTGGTGAGAGACCCACTCTTTGAGAGCCCTACTAGTTACTCACAATCTGTATGATCTGGAGAATGCTGCCACCTATTGCCTTACTGATCTCCTCCCTCTCTCTGAGGCAGAAGAACTAGTGTAAGTTGAAGGATGAGACTTCCCTCACATCCTGAGGATGGGGAGCTTCACCCCTTCCTCCTCAGTCCAAATCAGTCCCAGTTTGCAATGATGTCACCCCATTGTCGACAGTGGCATGATCTCCCCTTGGCTTCTTTACATCTAACCTGGACTCAAGCCACACGATAATCCAGTGGAACAGCAACGGATATTGCCATCTGAGCCGTGAGCGGCTCACGATTGTGATCTGTACTTCTTGCAATTCTCAAATGGCAAGAATTTTTTTAAAATTTTCTGTTAATGTCCTCTGCCACCACTATCCTTGCTCACCTTCACTGTCCTTGAGTGGTGGCACCAGCCTTGTCGATAGCAGGTTCTTGTTACTATCTGTGGAGCAACCATGAGTATTTCTGCGCTCTGATCTGAAAGATAAGGGTGAGTCAGTGGACGGAGTCAGCGGAGTGAGTCAGGTAAGTGAGCCAGCAGAGTCAGTTGGAAGGCAGACAGTAGCATGTTAGCCAGTCGGCTCTCACTCGCTTTTTAGGTTGTGGACTGAGTGACGTTCGTCGTTATTTGGGGGTCGGACAAGTTGGCAGTCAGTAGCAGGCAGGTCCGCACGTTGCAAGTACGAGACCGAGTTCGACGCAGATGGAAGGCCATTGATCGATTGGTAAGGTGGTCATCGGATAGCACCATGTGGACTGCTGAGCACTGACACTAGTATGTCGGGCAAGAGTAGGCAGCCGGCAACAGTCGTGTCTGTATGGTGTTAGTATTCGCCGGGACCGCTGTGGGTGAAATTGGGCTGCCGTTGGTTGTTTGCCTGGCCAGTCGCCTCAGTAGACGACGTCTTGGATCCTCGGGGCGAACACCATTTTGCGAGATGGGATGTGGTTATACCTTGTTGGTTTGTTGGAACTGAGCAGCGACGTAGTCTCGACAGCGTGGAGTCAGGCTGGGGCTTTTGGCAGTGGGCACGCACTGTTGCATTTGGAGATGCTAGCTGTGTGAGCGACTTCTCGCTTTCCTCCAAAGCAGGATCCTCAAGTTGAGTAAATAGTTACCTGTTCTTAAAACTCGACTGTTACGATTTGCTCGTTATTTGTGGATTGTTGTTTCCTCAGCTGTCGACGTGTGTGATAACAATTCGTGTGTTTTGTGGCCTAGAATCTGCAGCCTCCTGTAGTCATTCGACAGTTGTGAATTGTGTTTTCGCTATGAGTGGAGTTTGATGCCTTGATCTTGGTGAGACCGAGTTTGAAGTTGTCGGTATCTTGGTTCACTTTTTATCGGCCGATATTTTCCATTATCTGTGCAGTTGGATCTGACCGTTGGATATCATCCACATTGTCCGTCGGACGTGAACCATCATTAGGTTGTGTTGCCTTCCGATTAGGAGGTTGTCGGTCTGGCCGCCTGTCTCACCTTAGTGTTACCTTCCCAGGCCGACCCTGGGAATCTTCTGTGTGCCACTCCTTGTGTTTTAAATAATGATTTCCTTTGAGTCTTAAGCACCCTGTATGCCGTTCAGTCGAGTTTTAGCTTATTAAAATTGCAAGGCTTTTCTTCTTAGGCCTTAAGCCGTGAAAAAAATTGTTTCTTGAGTGGTATGTGGCCTTCCGCTGAGTTTTCAGCGTTTTTCAATCAAAAGTTGAAAAATGTTGTCTAGTCCTTAAGCCGTAAGAAATATTTCCTAGTTTGTATGTGGTCTCCAGCCGAGTTTTCCAGCTTCAATTATAAAACGGAAATTTAGTTGTCTGGGCCTTAAGCCGTGAGATTGTTTGGGTTTCGTATGTCGCCGTCAGCCGAGTTTCATGTTAAGCATTTTAGGATGAATACTTTAGCTTATTTTAGTTGAAATTTAGAAGCTCTTCCCTTTAGGCCTTAAGCCGTAAAATTGTTTTCTGCATGGTGTGTGGCTTTCAGCCGAGTTTTAATTTAAGAATTCAAAATTCTTGACTTGCCCTTAAGTCATAAGATTGTTATTCTGTAGTATGAGGTCTTCATCCGAGTTTTACACGAAATATTTTGAGGTAAGGGCTTCAGCCTTTTCAAATTGAAAGCCCCCCTTCCTAGGCCTTAAGCCGTTTAATTGTTTCGTTGATATGCGGCCTTCAGCCTAGTTTTCAGCCTATTTAGATTAAACATTGAAAATCTTTTCTCGGCCTTAAGCCGTAACACTCTTCTTGATTAATATGTGACCTTCAGCCGAATTCTATGGGAAAAATTGAAGATAAGGCTTTGAGCCTTTTATACTGAAGATAAAAAAAAATTTCTAAAGAAGTGAAACCTCCAGAAGAACTCCTGTACCTCAATTCCTTGCAAAGGCCTTGTGCCATGTATTTTCGATGTGGGCTTCAGCCGATCTAAATTAAATCAAAGGAGGTCTTTCGTTAAAACGTTGAGTTTAGATTACTGCTTGTGTGATTGTGTGTTTTAAGTAATAAAGTTTATATGATGAGGGCAACTGACAGTAGCTTATTTTGGCCCTTTTCCACAAACAACACCTTGTCCGCTCCATCCTCCTAGCCCAGGGATTTCACCATCACCTACCAGAAATACAATAACTTATTTCCTCTTATTCTGCATTCTGTCTTGCTCTTCAAGAAGCGCACTTCCGTGATGAACACTTTCCAACGTTTCGTGTCTATCCTGCGCTCTTCTGGAAACATGCCACAACCAAGATAGCATCTGTAGATGTCTGTTATTTGGTTCACACTGCTGTCATTAGTGACTCCATTCGTCTTCGTATCAACCTGGAAGCAATAGCGGCACGAGTGCGGATGACCCCAGCAACCATCATTTGGAATGTTTGCCTCCCTCCAGTTAGGCCACTTCCTTATGTTCAACAGCCTACATTAGTAGAGCAACTTCAACTGCCAAACCTCCTCCTCAGGGACTTCAAAGCACAGCACCTCCTGTGGGAGACTGCCACTACGATGGGTAGGCGTCTTCTAATTGATCAGTTTATTACAGACTTTGATTTGTGTCTGGTCAAAGATGGTTCTTCTACTGACTTCAGCACAGCTCATGGCACGTTTTCTGTTATGAATCTCACGATCTCCTCCTCCGCCCTCATGACTTCACTACATTGGTCACCACGTGATGATCTTTGTGACATTGGTCACTTTCCGGTGATTCTATCGTACCCTTGCCTCCACCAGGCAGACAGGCTCCCATTTTAGGCATTCCACCGAACCAATTCGCCTTTGTATACATCTGCTGTGTATCCCGACACCGCTCTCTAGACTGCCTCATGCCGCTGACACAGCTATCAGCCTATCCACAGGTCCCCGTCCTCGTTGACCGGTATCATGGTGGACCAAGGAGGTAGCAGTCGCTATGCATTAACACCGAACGATTTAAGCGACCATCTTCACACACCAACTTTATCTTCGGGTTTTTTGTCCCACTAGCTCTTATGGGTCAGAGTTGGCATTTACCTTAGCATCCCACGGATCCACGAGAACGATATCCCTCAGGATTCTGTGTTAAGTGATGGTGATGTTTGGTTTGTGGGGCGCTCAACTGCGTGGTTATCAGCGCCCGAAACTCTGTGTTAAGTGTCACGCTCATCCTCGTCGCCACAAATAGGCTTGTAACCTCTGCAAGGTCTCTGGTTACAACGGCGTTGTACGTCGATGATTTTTGCATCTGGTGCAGCTCCCGCTAAGTAGCTTCTGCTCAACGCCAGCTCCAAGGTGTCATCCAACAGGCCTCTGCATCAGCCCTTTCCAATGTCTTCCAGTTTTCCCCCTCCAAAAAGCGGGTTATGAATTTTTGGCGCCGACCCACAGTACACCCCGATCCAGCATTTTGTTTAGGCCACCTTTGCCTAGATGTTGTAGCAGAGTTACATTTCTTGGGCCTTCTTTCTAATACCAAGCTGATGTGGCTGCCCCATATTCGCCACATGAAGACTACTGTCTCCAGACCAGAAGTCTTGGGGTGCATATTCGTCTCCATATTTACTGCGCTGGTTATGTGCAGACTATATTATGGTTGTTAGCTTTATGGCTCAGCAGCTCCTTACGCTCTGAAGGTACTTGATCCTGTTCATCATTATGGGGTGCATCTGGCTGTTTGTGCCTTTTGCACTAGTCCCATCAACAGTCTACTTTTAGGATAAGGGATTCCCCCCTCTACAAATATGATGGAGTCAGCTCCTAGTTTCTTACACAATCACTCTTCGACCATCTCATGCTCTCCATCCTCTTTGCAAACGGAAGTCTCCCTTCTAATACCCGCACTTGGGCGGGATTGCCAGTTGGAATGCGTTTCACTACCCTGTGTCGGAGTGTCCATTTCCATTCACTCGAATGTGCCTCATGTATTTCCTCTCGCATCTCCCCCTCCCCCCTTTGGATGGTGCCTTAGGACCGACCTGTTCCACAGTTCAAATGGCTCTGAGCACTATGGGACTTAACATCTGAGGTCATCAGTCCCCTAGACTTGGAACTACTTAAACCTAACTAACCTAAGGACATCACACACCTCCATGCCCGAGGCAGGATTCGAACCTACGACCGTAGCAGCAGCGCGATTCCGGACTGAAGCGCCTAGAACCACTCGGTCACAGCGACCGGCCTACTGCGCTCCAATTGTTAGTTTCAACGCCAAACAAGTACCTTGTCTAAATCACTTTGCCGTTTGTGTTGATCTTCTGGCAACTTCACTGCACAGCAAACGACTACTTCATCTGCAACCATTTTAAGACGGCTGCTCAGACGTCCATTTAAATCGTTTACCTAGATTTCTAACAGCAGATGGCTTACAACATTGCCTTTGTTGACGCTAGGTATCACTTTTGTTTTACTTGATGACTTTGCGTGATTACTTCGAACTATGTCCTTCCGGAAAGAAAGTAACAAATCTAGTCGCACAACTGAGGCGACAGCCCACAGGCACGGAATTTAATTAGTGTCTGCATGTGAGGAGCGGAGTCTTCAGGATATTCAGAAATTTGCAATCAATTTGAGATGCCCTCACAACGGCATTCATTAAATCGTGAGGATAATGAGTACTTGTGTTTCAGGATTACAATATTTTATTAATCCCTGCCGATTTTGTGACAATAGTTTTCTTCAACGTAAGTAGCCAGCGTCACCACCAAACAATATCAGTTCAAAGTCACAATCAAATCCAAATCTGAAAGTATAGTCGTTAATGAAATACGGCACTTACCGCTGAAGACATGTATATTATTAACTCTAAAGTAGAGGCAGAAAAAAAGTGAACACCTAGATCGAGAGAGTAACTGTTTATACAGACATCGAGTATTCCAGATAGATTGTATTGATACAAACATAGAATATTCAAGAGTATACAAACACGACTTATTTCAAGAAGGGTCTTGAAACGATAAATAAACAGTAAATGACAAATAATTGATAGCGGACGCGTTTGAACAGGCGAACTGCACTACACAAGCCACAACGCTAATCACAACACTACACCACATGCAGCACAGCTCGGGGAATATAACAAGACAGGGTTCCTAGGAATGTGCTAGAAAGGAGTACTATGCTCTTTGCGGGATGTTTACAAATGTTGCCAAAAGATTTGATAATGAATAAATCTGCTCCACCTGTACTTGAAAAATCCGTCATTTGGACAACATCGAACACAAGACCTGGTTTTCAGGATGTAAATCCCATCTCCAGGCGCTACAAAAACCAAGGAAAACTAGGGAATATTCCTCATCAAATAAATTAATATTAAAAGTGCCCAATCAAATGTAAACATCATGTTATACCTTGGCTGCGTACGAGAAAGTCATATCAGGCATGTAAAAAACATGCAGGAAGTTTATCACGTAGCATTCGAGATCCTGTGCAGGTGAGGCACGACAAGATTCTCAGCGTCACCCAGTACAGTATCATGTAAACGTGGCCTACCCGGAAAAACATGTATGTACGCAATCAAGGTATAACCTGATGTTCACGTTTCTATGAGCATTTTAATGTTAATTAAATTTATAAAGCATCTTTCTTAGTTTTCATTGTTTTTCTGTAGCGTGTGAAGATGGGATTTACATCCTGAAACGAGGGTTATTTATCCAAATAAAGGCTTGATTCATCGCGACAAAGTGAGAAACATGTTTACACTAAGCTAGCAAGTGTCCTTGTAAACGGAAATATAGGTTTCTAGTTCAGTTCCGCTACAAATACTCCTTAAACTACAGTGGGACAGAGATAGCGCTACCATGTCATCGGTTGTGGTAAGGATTTCAGTTTCCATAACACCTGACAGCCAGTTTTGGTGCTTTCTGTTTGCATTATGAGTAGTATTTTTACATATGAAGAGAGTTTAAATTGCCAAGCATAGCAATTATAACATAACAACACATTGATTCACACCTAAGACAGTATATGTCTTTGTATATTTTAATTAACTGTAACATTGTAAAATGATGTTCTTGCAAGCTATTTAAAGCACTTTTGTAAATGTTTTGAGCATACACACTGGCAATGTCAGGAAAATTCTATCTGCATGTATAGACTGTATGGTATCAGCATATGTATATAGTCTAATGTGTATAGTCTAATCCTGATCATGTGTTAATGGTTCCCCCAAGTCATTGTTACCAGCAGTAGGATTCTTTTCCCTTCACTTTAACAAACAACGTCAGACTACCAAAAAAGAAACTTTAATTTGAGCATCTTGAATGAACTATAAATCTTAACAGGAGTTTCACTCTGCCAAGGACAAGATCAGTTTTACGAACTAACTGACATTATTATGTCAATTTTGTAATTAACTGCATTGGTTCTATTTTTGAGAAGGATGTTCATCAAGTAACAGAATTATTTATTCGGAAAAACTGTTGTAAAAGTTTAGTTTAGATCAAAAGTGTTAATCTGTTTTATGTGTGTATTGATTTTCGGTGTGGATGTTGGCTTTTATATTTTCGGGTTGCCCTGTTCATTCGCTTGTAGCGTACTGTTGAGACACATATATGGAGGAGTCTGTACCACAGGCCGATCTGCTGCATAATCCCAGTGCTTTGACTGCACACTGCCATCTCTCAGGTGTTAATTTAGATTAGATAGTCAGACTCACAACCGTATTCGCCTTCTCGATTTAAAGCAGATCCGGTGAGCTGGTAAGCTACTCGCTACTCTTTTGGCAACTGTAATGTATCAAAATGTGGTGTACAGAAAATTTCACGCTACGTACACTGTGGTTGCTTTTCTCATCGAAGTGTAATCCAACTCGTTGTTGAACAACAGCATATCGGGTGGTGCATTAACATCGGCGCGTCTCGTATCAAGGACCACAAGGTGCAAACCAATGGCCAGATTATCAGTTTGGAAAACTGCAGCACGTTGTTTCTAGCGATTGGCCACTCCACCTCTCATTCTATACCTTATCTGCTTGGCCGCAGTATGCAGAGAAACGACACTTTGTGGCTGTTTCTTCTCTGTCCCTACGACCACATTCTGTCGCGTCTTGCTACTAAGGCGATTCTTTCCTTGGCAACCGCAGTGGAGTACCGGATGGTCTGTACATCCTTGTTTACTAAATACAAGCAATGTATAGCTTAAAGAGCTCTTAGAAAGGTAGAGTACACAATGTGTTTCGTACTTCAAAATCACGTCAATCCGCTGGTTCCCTCATGAAAACCTATTTCCTAGTATCATAACTGCAGTTGCATGTGCTATGTGAATGTGGAAGATAAATCCAAGAAATACTGCTGGATAGCCTGTTTGGAGCTGAACTAAAATGTTATAAGTATACGCTGTCGCGCAACTGTTTTCATGCCTGAATTATTCAGAAACTAATCGGAAGGAGGTAAGATTAGCGTTTAACGTCTTAACGTCCAGTCGATATTTAGATTGTTAGAGAGGGAGCAGAAGCTCGGATTGGGCATGGAAATCGACCGTGCCCTTTCATCGGATCCATACGGGAATTCGCCTCTAACAGTGTATGCAAATCACTGAAAACTTAATTTGGATGGTCGGCAAGCGACATGAACCATCGTCCTCCCGAAAATGAGTCAGTCGTTTTACAAATGGGGCAACACACTCAGTCAAAATTGCTTAGTGCCTATTTAATAATCCGCCTAATCGCAACAAGGGAAGACAGAAATTTGTTCAATACCAAATGCTAATAACTCCTGCTATGCGGTAATAGCAGATGGTCTGGTTGCTCGAAGCCGGTTGTGATTGCGCTGAGCCTTGCAGGGCGAGTGACGGTGCGACCTTTGTTTTCTCAGAGGGGATGTTGGTCTATACTAAAGTCACACACAAACTCCTAGTCGAATTCTTAAAATTTCCAATAGTGTCCATATTTGGAAAGGATGTGTCTTAAAATCTTACTTTGATGAAAATGGTTAAAATAGTCTTAAGCTGTTTCTTCACAACAGACGTCAAAACCGGCAGTATTTTCGTACTTCCACACACTCTTAGTACGCAGCAGACACTGATTGGTGGTGGTTGCTAGGCTCAGAGACGAGCAGAAAGTAGAGAAATTCTCCGAAAGTAACGGTACTGTAGGCGTTACGTACGGCAGACTGCATTACATTAATCGCTACTACAAAGCTAAAAATGGATCCCTGAGTGACACAACGGCCATACGCTGCTCTGAACAAGCAGACAGAAGATGACAAATGGAGGAATTCAGGAAGTACTTAGATAGGAAGGACTGTACGAATACGAAGCGTCAACGAAGGAATTGTCCGCAACTCGTGGTCTCGCGGTCCCGTTCTCGCTTCCCGATCACGGGGTCCCGAGCACGATTCCCGGCGGGGTCAGCGATTTGCACCTGCCTCGAGATGAATGGGTGTTTCTGATGTCCTCTTCATTTCATCATCATTCATGAAAGTGGCGAGACTGGACTGAGCAAAGGTTGGAAATTTGTATTGTCGCTGATAATCGCAGAGCTGAGCGCCACAAAAACCACACATCATCATCATCATAAACATCACCAAGGACTATTTATTTTATGGAGATTCAATAGATTCAGGTTGTCAAACGAAGAATAGTTGCTCTGAGTTCACACTTTAGTTATTAAGTTGTTACTAAGTTTCTAGATCTCAGATTAGTTCTAATTTCTCAATGCCCTTCGAGGTAAACCATATGAAAGAGAGTCGGTTCTCTGTGGTCACAGTACTATGCTTCCTCCTTTAAATTGTGACGGAAAGTAACAATGAAAGATACTAAATAAGAGACCACGGTGTAAGCGTATTTTCATATCGTCGGCTTGGTTGCGGAGTACCTTTGCGAGTATCTGCATTGCAGAGTCGAGCAAGGGACACGGAGCTCCTATGTTGTGTTGTGGGTAGCTCTGCATGGGAAAGGCACTTTTATGGAGGTTCAAGTGTGGCTGCAACTACTATTATTGTGAAGTAAAGAGATCTGGTAGTGGATTCAGTGGAAAGTGCGAAAAGAAATAATTAAGTATGAGCAGTGCCGCCGATAACGTGTTTGAGTTTCCTCCCGTTAGCGTGTCGTGCCGTACAATTTCAACCATCCGCGTCGCGTTCGGCCTCCCAGACTGAACTAATTTGAATCAGTAAAACAGTTTAACACAAAGCAGAGTGATCAAGTGCCAGTGTCTTTAGCGAGCCTGAGAACATGCGTTCAGTCATGGCGTTGTCGCATCATCAACAATCAGCCGCGTCGCGCACGCACGTACAAGTGAGAACTGTGAACTGTAAATTAAGTTTTATGAACAGTGTTTCATTATTATAAGTTTCAAGAAGGATTGATACCAGATATCTGTTTGTACGTGAGGAGCGTAAGAACTTTCGTTCGACTATTCGGCTTCCACATCATCAACAGTCACCCGCGTCGTGTCGGTTACGCGTACGCTCGTCCAAATGATAATTGTGGACAGATAATCATCATTGCCTGTGTATCAATGTCCGAAGGTTCGGCTCGAGTAAGAGTGTGAAATACATGTGACGGCATGAAGTTGTACAGCGACGGACATTAACATCGTCAAAAATACTATGTATCAATAAGGGAATGCTAATTATGACCTCTCATCAAATTAGCAAGAATGTTCATTGGCATCAGCACTTACGACTTAGTGTGCAAGCAGTACAACCTGTGATTTTCTTATCGTCTCAGAATATAAACTGTTCGTACCAGACGTAAGACAGTGTTATGTTTTGCGTTGAGTGGCTCCCATAAACCCGTTAGCATATTTTGTTGTTGTTCTGGTCTTCAGTCCATGATACTGTACCCTGTGCATCCTTCTTCATCTCCCAGTACCTACTGCAAACTACATCCGTCTGAATCTGCTTAGTGTATTCATCTCTTGGTCTCCCTCTACGATTTTTACCCTCCACGCTACCATCCAGTACTAAACTGGTGATCCCTTGATGCCTCAGAACATGTCCTACCAACCGATCACTTTTTATTGTCAAGTTGTGCCACAAACTCCTCTTCTCCCCAATCCTATTCAATACCTCCTCATTAGTTATGTGACCTACCCATCTAATCTTCAGCATTCTTCTGTAGCACCACATTTCGAAAGCTTCTATTCTCTTCTGGTCCAAACTATTTATCGTCCACGTTTCACTTACATACATGGCTACACTCCATACAAATACCTTCAGAAACGACTTCCTGACATTTAAATCAATACTCGATGGTAACAAGTTTCTCTTCTTCAGAAACGCTTTCCTTGCCATTGCCAGTCTACATTTGAGATCCTCTCTACTTCCACCATCATCAGTTATTTTGCTCCCCAAATAGCAAAACTCCTTTAGTACTTTACGTGTCTCATTTCCTAATCTAAGTCCCTCAGCATCACCAGACTTATTTCGACTGAATTTGATTATCCTCGTTTTGCTTTTATTGATGTTCATCTTATATCCTCCTTTCAAGACACTGTCCATTCCGTTCAAC
Source organism: Schistocerca cancellata (assembly GCF_023864275.1). Classification (NCBI taxonomy): domain Eukaryota; kingdom Metazoa; phylum Arthropoda; class Insecta; order Orthoptera; family Acrididae; genus Schistocerca; species Schistocerca cancellata. The sequence continues at coordinate 958,885,174 of NC_064626.1, forward strand.
TGCTCTTCCTAGTCCTTTGCTGTCTCTGACAGAATTACAATGTCATCGGAGAACCTCAAAGTTTTATTTCTTCTCCATGGATTTTAATACCCACTCCGAATTTTTCTTTTGTTTCCTTTAATGCCTGCTCAATATACATATTGAATAACATCGGGGAGAGGCTACAACCCTGTCTCACTCCCTTCCCAACCACTGCTTCCCTTTCATGCCCTCGACTCTTATAACTGCCATATGGTTTCTGTACAAATTGGAAATAGCCTTTCGCTCCCTGTATTTTACCCCTGCCACCTTTAGAATTTGAAAAAGTGTGTTCCAGTCAACATTGTCAAAAGCTTTCTCTAAGTCTACAAATGCTAGGAACGTAGGTTTGCCTTTCCTTAATCTTTCTTCTGAGGTGAGCCGTAGGGTCAGTATTGCAATGTTAACCCCACGATTTATCTCTGAAGATAGACTGACAGACTAGCCTTTTTAAATGTTGACTGCAACACATCATTTATAATAACAGTGAAGTTGTCAGGGGTAAAATAAAGTGAGCTTAAGTCTATCTACAATTTGTACTGTAATCAAATGCAGTGCAAGAGTGGAACAACTTGAAATGGAGGAAAAATTTTAGAAGGAAGTGAGAAGTGGTTATAAACAATTCCTCAATTATTCGACGTGTGTATGTGATGTCGTACTCATTGGTTCAAAGACTGGTGTCATGAATCTTCTCCCGCTGTATGTCGCGTGGAAGTCTCTTCATGTCAGCATAATAGAAAGACATTAATCTGAAGCAGCTCAGTGTCGTCAGGGCTTGACCTGACTCTAAAATTTAACCTGCCCTACTCTCTCATATCCATCACCAATATAAATATTCTTCAATTTCCCAGGCCATTTTCTATCAACATATTCGTATACAGTGACAAAAATCTGTTTTAATCTGTTTCTATGTAACTTGATTGATGAGTTGATAATGATGTCTTTAATGTTTTATGCATACAGGCCTGAAGATGACGCAATAAAACGTTGAAACTAGTAGCGACAAAATAAAATAAAATCATAAGGACGGCTGTAGGCGTCATCCCAGAGAGCTCCTGCTAAAAGGATGGACATACAAAAGCTATTCGTATGCCTTCCTGTAGTTGTTTCTTTAGGAGACAGGTTAAATTTTCCTACATACATGAACTCTGCTGTGTTAGAGTATGAAATGATTTCCACAGCAGTTTGGAATATTAATCAGATCATACATTTCAAATACAACTAACGCAGCACAGTTTCACATTGTCTGCACCAAAAGGAAGATCCGGTTCTTAAATAGCGAAATTCGGATTGCTTAGTGTAGTCATTGAACATTACGATACTTAATACCTTTTTGCAAAAGACGGATTGCATTTGTTCTTACCTGCATGATGAGCTGTATATCTTGGCCGCAAGCTAAATTCGTAAACTTTTGTAGTTTCAATGTGCATATTTCATCTATTTTGTTCGCATGCTTACATTTTTCTTTAATGGCTGATTACTGTGTTCTTCTGACTGTTCTTACCTATCCGTAAGTCGTTTCTACTGGAACGTGTATAGTTCCAGGTAGAACACAAGATGCCAGAAGTGGGTGTCATATGGCTTTATTGTATTGTGTAGTTTTTCATGGACTGCGGTGTCACAGCAGGTTCGGCCTCACGCTCTATGTCCTGTGATGCAAAACATGTAACGCCTGTCAATGTGGTAAAGTGTTGCGTTTCCCTTCTTTTATGGGTATGGTGTCTAGAAACTCGCCCATTTAATTCTCAGCCGGCCGCTGCGGCCGGTGGTTCTAGGCACTTCAGTCCAGAGCCGCGCGACTCCTGCGGTGGCAGGTTCGAAATCTGCCTCGGGCATGGATGTGTGTGCTGTCCTTAGGTTAGTTAGGCTTAAGTAGTTCTTACTTCTAGGGTACTGATGACCTCAGATGTTAAGTCCCATAGTGCTTAGAGCCATTTGAATCACTTGAGCCATTTCATTCTCACATCGGGAGGTCGTGCATTTAAACAGTTACACGTTGGGAAACTTGCTGGGTTATTTCCCTTGTCAAAGTATGTTTATTCATGTTAGTATATACGACCGAAATTAAAAGCAAATTTAGAAATCATAACTCGATGGTTTCTGTTACGATTAGAGTGGGGAGTACCTGGAATTTCACGTTTCCCATAGATGCGTGTACTAATTAGGGTGTGTGTGTGAGTGTGTGTGTGTGTGTGTGTGTGTGTGTGTGTGTTTGTGTGTGTTGGTCAGTTATGGACTTTCAAGCTTTCTAATGCCATTCACTTCGGAAAATTTTTGTAACAGAACTAACATGTGTGCTGTCGTGGGTGCAGAACTCAGAATCTCATCATCGTTGTCATAATAATCACCAGCTATCGTAGATAAGTTTTCATGGCAAAATAAAAAAATCCCGTAAGGTAATACTGTTTTTACTGTTACGATTTTCACAATGACTTCGTAGCTACGCTGGGCGTGTTCTTGCTTTTTCTTCATTATCACAACTCATTTATCTTCCTAGCGAAAGTGTCAACTCTGATGTATGAAGCAGGCTATGACTAACATAGTAATTGTGTTCTCCGAATGACAGATCTCTTCGAATTCGCATCTCTTCTTCTAATATTGCTATAATTGGAGAGCGTCAGAAACAGATATTAAGTATATAATGAATCAAAAGGAACTCCTCAGTCCAAACTGATTTAATGTCATGTTAGATTATTTGGTAAGTCAGTTTCATGCCAAAGCAGAAATCAGAACTATTCACGCCTACTGACATCAAGTACAGGTATTTGGCCATAGAAATGATTAAATTCTGTTGCCTGTTTCCGAATGTTCACTACAGTTTACGCTACCTTACTGCTGTAGATCATATTGTAAAAGCAATTAATTGATTTATACACAGATTACTTGAATGATGTACTTAGATTGACACTGCAGATTCGATTGCTGTTGTCAGCAACGTAAACGCCTCTTACCACTAATATGAATATCACGTCGGCCCGGTTGATTGGATACATATATACTAGATATAATTTTGAGGACACTGTCATTAAAATCTGAGCGCTAAGGTAACTAAGGCTGAAAGGGGTGTTAAAATGAGATGAGTTCAGTGAATATGATGAGTGAAGTGGTGCTCCTTTTTGACATTGACAATTCTATGAAAACAGTTCTTAAGTAAGTGATTTTATACGATTTAACCATAATGCCGTCCAACAAACGTAAACATGCTATAGTGCTTTCCTTGAACACTCAGTAATTTTCTATGTTATTGCTTTGAATCTTGAAAAACTGTCAGCATGGAACCTTTTTATCTGCATATAGTAATTATCTCACAATACACTATGATACGCACACTGCGAATGTTCAGTTGTCACAATTCCACACCTGACAAAGTACAACATTATATCCCCATGTTGCACAGATTTATAATTCATGAAGTATATTCTAAACGAGATCAATAGCAAATAATTCCTAGAACATTAGCAAGGATATTGTATAATTATAAGGATGTAAGGAATTTATCATAGAAAGTTATGAAGTCCAATCAATTAAAGTTTTTCGCAACGCGTCAGCGGTGAAGATGGAAGGAGGGAACACGTCTTCTTAAACGTAGAGGTCGCATTGTGGATTGACGTGGTAAGAAACCAGACAAGATTTTATTTCAGAATCCAAGCATTTCCATCTGCTCAACGTAATAAATTCCGTGATATCAATGTGTCGTGAATTCACGACCAATGTTCTAAAATGTTAACGCCTTTATGACAGCCTGTGATTCATATTTGTTAGGAGAGGTTTATGACCATACCGAGCAGCTTCTGCAAGTAAATGGACTTAATAGAAGCGATATATTCCGCTCCATGGTATTGAAAAACCTAACTGTCGTAAACCACGGAGTGCAAGAAACTTTTAATGTGGTTCTCTCAAATTCACCTACAAAAATTATCCGGGGTCATAGGTTCCTTACAAGTATATTCTTAGCCATATCTCCATGTACGTCAGCAGAATGAGGTTCATCCAATACGGTACCGTGGCTTTCGTGCTGTCACCACGCTGTTGATAGATGTTCTCGGGTCTATACATCGCGTTAAGCATGGGAGTTCTTTAATGGCGTTATCGCTTCTCCGGCGGAGCTTGCCGCAGAGGAACGTTCGCGAAAATGAGTCGGTAGATTACCTAAACAACTTACAAGTAGTTTACCACCTTTTTGTGTGAAGCTCTATGTTTTTTTCCTCTAAACTCTCATTAATTTTCTGATTCTGCTTCCATTTCTTTCTGTCCTGAGCAAGACGTTTCAGTTTTACATGCTCAAAACACAGGACATGAACGTTTGTTATATATTCCCGTCTTGTTTGTACATCACAATGTGTCTGTCCTACAGCTTACTCCGTTTCTATGTAAGTTAACAGAGGAATCATTAATGTGTTTTTGAACACCCTTTCCATTTTTTGTGATTTTTTCGAGAGAAGCGAAAACAAGATTCCCAATAAATTACGAAACGGGTTTTCTTACGAATTTCTGCAGACGAACAAATAGTGAGAAACTGACAAATTCGGTGTGAAATGGAACACCGTAAGGTCCAGCTTTGAAAAAAAACTATTTGCTTGGAAATAGTCGGTGCAATGATGAAAAAAAAGTTAGTGATTCGAAGGAACATTTATCTTCGAGTATTCTTAGCCAAGCGAAAAGTGGAAAATGGACCAATGAGGTATCGAACTTACCTTTGTGGGGTTTCGTTTTGCAAAAAGAATTAATTTTCTTAAACCAACCACGATAATTAATTAAATAATTGTTTGAGAGAAAATTACACAACTTTACACAATTAATTCTTTTCCGAAATTACATTGCCAAACGAACAGAAATTGGGTGTGAAATTGACAAATGTGAGATTTAATGTCGTCAAAAACTTAATTGTTTGAAAGTGATCAACTTAATTAAGAAAATCCTAATTAGAGATTTCAGGAATAATTGAAATATTTAACGAACAGCTGCTACTAGCTATATAAATAAAGGTGAGAAAGTACGTTTTTCTCAAGGCTTAGATATTTTGCACACAACAAATTAACTGGCGTGGTATTGAACTATCAAAAAGAATTCGTTCGAATCAAGTACTAAATTTATGACATTTGAGGAACAGAGAACACTACTATGGCAGATGAAGTACAAAAAGGTACATGTCTTCAACGCGTTGCTATTTTGCGTACAAAGACTTGCCTTGGTAATATACACTCCTGGAAATTGAAATAAGATCACCGTGAATTCATTGTCCCAGGAAGGGGAAACTTTATTGACACATTCCTGGGGTCAGATACATCACATGATCACACAGAACCACAGAACCACAGGCACATAGACACAGGCAACAGAGCATGCACAATGTCGGCACTAGTACAGTGTATATCCACCTTTCGCAGGAGTGCAGGCTGCTATTCTCCCATGGAGACGATCGTAGAGATGCTGGATGTAGTCCTGTGGAACGGCTTGCCATGCCATTTCCACCTGACGCCTCAGTTGGACCAGCGTTCGTGCTGGACGTGCAGACCGCGTGAAACGACGCTTCATCCAGTCCCAAACATGCTCAATGGGAACAGATCCGGAGATCTTGCTGGCCAGGGTAGTTGACTTACACCTTCTAGAGCACGTTGGGTGGCACGGGATACATGAGGACGTGCATTGTCCTGTTGGAACAGCAAGTTCCCTTTCCGGCCTAGGAATGGTAGAACGATGGGTTCGATGACGGTTTGGATGTACCGTGCACTATTCAGTGTCCCCTCGACGATCACCAGTGGTGTACGGCCAGTGTAGGAGATCGCTCCCCACACCATGATGCCGGGTGTTGGCCCTGTGTGCCTCAGTCGTATGCAGTCCTGATTGTGGCGCTCACCTGCACGGCGCCAAACACGCATACGACCATCATTGGCACCAAGGCAGAAGCGACTCTCATCGCTGAAGACGACACGTCTCCATTCGTCTCTCCATTCACGCCTGTCGCTACACCACTGGAGGCGGGCTGCACGATGTTGGGGCGTGAGCGGAAGACGGCCTAACGGTGTGCGGGACCGTAGCCCAGCTTCATGGAGACGGTTGCGAATGGTCCTCGCCGATACCCCAGGAGCAACAGTGTCCCTAATTTGCTGGGAAGTGGCGGTGCGGTCCCCTACGGCACTGCGCAGGATCCTACGGTCTTGGCGTGCATCCGTGCGTCGCTGCGGTCCGGTCCCAGGTCGACGGGCACGTGCACCTTCCGCCGACCACTGGCGACAACATCGATGTACTGTGGAGACCTCACGCCCCACGTGTTGAGCAATTCGGCGGTACGTCCACCTGACCTCCCGCATGACCACTATACGCCCTCGCTCAAAGTCCGTCACCTGCACATACGGTTCACGTCCACGCTGTCGCGGAATGCTACCAGTGTTAAAGACTGCGATGGAGCTCCGTATGCCACGGCAAACTGGCTGACACTGACGGCGGCGGTGCACAAATGCTGCGCAGCTAGCGCCATTCGACGGCCAACACCGCGGTTCCTGGTGTGTCCACTGTGCCGTGCGTGTGATCATTGCTTGTACAGCCCTCTCGCAGTGTCCGGAGCAAGTATGGTGGGTCTGACACACCGGTGTCAATGTGTTCTTTTTTCCATTTCCAGGAGTGTATTTGAATTTTGAAATAGCTTCGTTCGAATCAAGTATTAAATTTAGGACCTTCAGCGAACATTAGACACAAGGAGGACAAATGAGGTAGTAAAAAGTTTAATTTCCCAAGGCCAACCTTCTGAAAATAAAATGTTTCAGTTGTGTGATATTTCACTGTCGAAATAGTTTCCTTGGCATCGAGTACTAAACTGAGAACTTTTCAAGAACGTAAGACGCTAGGAAAGTTAATGGCGTGTCAATAAGAACAAGTTTTGGGAATAAAAGTTGGGAGTAAAAACTCTGAAGAAAAGATCTGTGAAATGATTTGCCTGAAAACAAGATAAAAAACAGATTACACAAGCATTTGACGCTACGTTAAATGATGCTAGAAATCACATGAGGTGCATCAAATGCTTCTCTAATCTAATTTGTTTCTTATATTTAGACAAAGCGTTTCACTGAACATTTGACTCATCTTTCCTTCAAATTAATTTTATCTATAATCATTGCCGTCGCCAGCTGTGGCATGTACCTTGCGCCTCGTAACTGTCGTAAGTCGCTGAAGAAAATGCTACGATGTTTCTTTTGAAAAGAACATATGTCATTTCTTCTTTCCCCATTCTTCCCCGTTTTGAGCTCTGTCTGTAATGCTCTAGCAGTCGACGAGACATTACAATCTAATACCCTGCCTTGGTAACACAGTGTACCATACGGAAGTTATTAAGGTATGGTAACTTAATGCAACACTGCGATTTACAAATTACGAATTTCACTGCTTCTCGTGTCCTTGTTGTCACGCTACATTTATCACAAAAGCATAAAGTAATACGTCACATCTTGGTCAATAGGTAAATAATAATCTATTTCAGCACGTTTTAGCGTACTCGTGGTCGTCTAGTTTCTCCTTCTTTCCTAATTAACCTTACTGGATGTATATAAAAATTTCTCTTGTCTCTTCAAAGAATAATCTCTATTTTCAACATTTTAACATTTGCCACTCATATTTCAATTACATTACATATGGTACCTTTAATACAGGGTGTTTCAAAAATGACCGGTATATTTGAAACGGCAATAAAAATTAAACGAGCAGCGATAGAAATACACCGTTTGTTGCAATATGCTTGGGACAACAGTACATTTTCAGGCGGACAAACTTTCGAAATTACAGTAGTTACAATTTTCAACAACAGATGGCGCTGCAAGTGATGTGAAAGAGATAGAAGACAACGCAGTCTGTGGGTGCGCCATTCGTCTTTCTGCTGTAAGCGTGTGCTGTTCACAACGTGCAAGTGTGCTGTGGACAACATGGTTTATTCCTTAGAACAGAGGATTTTTCTGGTGTTGGAATTCCACCGCCTAGAACACAGTGTTGTTGCAACAAGACGAAGATTTCAACGGAGGTTTAATGTAACCAAAGGACCGGAAAGCGATACAATAAAGGATCTGTTTGAAAAATTTCAACGGACTGGGAACGTGACGGATGAACGTGCTGGAAAGGTAGGGCGACCGCGTACGGCAACCACAGAGCTAGTGTAGCAGGTGATCCAACAGCGGCCTCGGGTTTCCGTTCGCCGTGTTGCAGCTGCGGTCCAAATGACGCCAACGTCCACGTATCGTCTCATGCGCCAGAGTCTACACCTCTATCCATACAAAATTCAAACGCGGCAACCCCTCAGCGCCGCTACCATTGCTGCACGAGAGACATTCGCTAACGATATAGTGCACAGGATTGATGACGGCGATATGCATGTGGGCAGCATTTGGTTTACTGACGAAGCTTATTTTTACCTGGACAGCTTCGTCAATAAACAGAACTGGCGCATATGGGGAACCGAAAAGCCCCATGTTGCAGTCCCATCGTCCCTGCATCCTCAAAAAGTACTGGTCTGGGCCGCCATTTCTTCCAAAGGAATCATATGGCCCATTTTTCAGATCCGAAACGATTACTGCATCTCGCTGTCTGGACATTCTTCGTAAATTTGTGGCGGTACAAACTGCCTTAGACGACACTGCGAATACCTCGTGGTTTATGCAAGATGGTGCCCGGCCACATCGCACGGCCGACGTCTTTAATTTCCCGAATGAATATTTCGATGATCGTGTGATTGCTTTGGGCTATCCGAAACATACAGGAGGCGGCGTGGATTGGCCTCCCTATTCGCCAGACATGAACCCCTGTGACTTCTTTCTGTGGGGACACGTGAAAGACCAGGTGTACCGCCAGAATCCAGAAACACTTTAACAGCTGAAGCAGTACATGTCATCTGCATGTGAAGCCATTCCGCCAGACACGTTGTCAAAGGTTTCGGGTAATTTCATTCAGAGACTACGCCATATTATTGCTACGCATGGTGGATATGTGGAAAATATCGTACTATAAAGTTTCCCAGACCGCAGCGCCATCTGTTGTTGACAATTGTAACTACTGTAATATCGAAAGTTTGTCTGCCTGAAAATGTACTGTTGTCCCAAGCATATTGCAACAAACGGTGTATTTCTATCGCTGCTCGTTTAGTTTGTATTGCCGTTTCAAATATACCGGTCATTTTTGTAATACCCTGTATATTACGTAGTTAATCATTATAAAAGCAAGGTTATGATGAAGTTAAGAATTTCTTTATAAGTTTAATAGATATCTTTCCATTCTATTTTGTAAGGCCAGCCCATCGATTCGCGTTGGTACGTCCGCCCTTATTAATAGTTCTACGAAAATTCTTTTTAATATTAAAATTCTCTATATCTGAGAGCAAAATCACAACAAATTTCCTCGCAGCAACTGTAAAAACTATTCCATAATAAAACATACCAAGACATTCCTCATCGTTTACGTAAATTGCTTATCTTTGAAATAATATCTTGTAAATTAGGGAGACTGAGGAATGTCGATAACGCTTTTTGTCGTTGTTTTGCTAAATATTTCCTTTTTTTTATTTTTTCAGGCATTTCACGTTACTCAGCCCGCTAGTACTTGCACAAATGGAAGCACGTAGCATTATGTTTAATATCTCTCTGTATCAGACCAAAGCTGCAGAGAAAATATTGTGGCACGAAGGCTCAGCCCAAGTGCTGGGAGTTTACGAGCAAATACGTAGTCGCAGTGAAATATTTTGGTGATCAAAAGTTATTGAGAGCACGGTACCAGAACTAAGGGACTACAGAAATCCATATGCTAAGTAGACACTGCAAAATGAAAGGTAAGGTGGCAAATGGTGTTAACTGTGTAGATACTTTTCTTAACGAAACAGCAACTAGTACCTGAGGTAAAGACAGTGTGTAGCGCTTCAGTTTCGCACTAGTGTTGTCAGGCCACTAAGCGTAGAGTCTCCTCAACGATATACGGATGATTACATGCGGTGATTTCGAGCCAAGACGCAAGCATTGCTGCTACGCACTGCGGACAGAGAGGTACCAGCACTCATGCACGCTACCTACACTGACAGGGTACACCCGAGTCCCGGTTTATCCGCTCAGTCTTTCCTGTATCAATTATGTTTTGTACACCGTGTGATCAAAAGTATCCGGACGCCTTGCTGAAAATGACTTACAAGCTCGTGGCACCCTCCATCGGTAATTCTGGAATTCAATATGATGCTGACCCACACTTAGCCTTGATGACAGCTTCCTCTCTGGAAGGCATACGTTCAGTCAGGTGCTGGAGGGTTTCTTGGGGAATGGCAGCCCATTCTTCACGGAGTGCTGCACTGGGGAGAGGCATTGATGTCGGTCGGTGAGGCCTGGCACGAAGTCGGCGTTCCAAAACATCCAAGAGGAGCTCTATAGGATTCAGGTCAGGACTTTGTGCAGGCCAGTCCATTACAGGAATCTTATTGTGTTGTAACCACTCCGCCACAGGCCGTGCATTATGAACAGAGGCTCGATCTTGTTCAAAGATGCAATTCCCATCCCCGTATTGATCTTCAACATTTGGAAGCAGGACTATACTTAAAATCAGTGTAGACCTGTGCTGTGATAGTGTCACGCAAAGCAACAAGGGGTGCAAGCCCCCCTCCATGAAAAACGCGACCACACCACAATACCACAGTCTCCGAATTTAACTGTTGGCACTAAAATGCTGGCAGATGACATTCACCGGACATTCGCCATACTCACACCCTGCCATCAGGTCGCCACACTGTGTACCGCGATTCGCCATTGCACACATCGTTTTTCCACTGTTCAGTCGTCCAATGTTTACGCTCCTTACACCAAGCGAGGCGTCGTTTGGCATTTACCTGCGTGATGTGTGAGCAGCCGCTCGTCCCTGAAGTACAAGTTTTCTCACCTCCTGCCTAACTGTCTTAGTACTTGCAGTGGATCCTGAAGCAGTGTGCAAATCTTGTGTAATGTTTGTGAGGATAGATGTCTGCCTGCTACACATTAAGACCCTCTTCAAACGTCGGCGGTCTCTGTCATTCAACAGACGAGGTCGGCCTGTAAGCTTTTGTGCTGTACGTGGGTCTTTACGTTTCCACTTCACTATTACATCGGAAACATTGGAGCTAGGGATGTTTAGGAGCGTGGAAATCTCACATACAGACGTATGACATAAGTGACACCCAATCACCCGACCACTTTCGAAGTCCGTGAATTCCGCGGAGCGCCCCGTTCTGCTCTCCCACGATGTGTAATAACTACTCAGGTCGCTGATATATAGTACCTGACAGTAGGTGGCAGCACAATGCAGCTAATATGTTTTTGGGGTTGTCCGGATACTTTTGATCACATAGGTACTATCTACAACTAATAAGTATTACTGCCAAAAAATATACCAAATGAAGGAAATCGTAGGAACATGAAAGTACAGTAATAAATTCCTATGCCACGGATGGTGTCTTAAAAAAAATGTAAACTCTTTACGACCATGGAAGAACGGAGTTATGGAGCTAGAACGTTTATTCATCATGACGTTCCTGACATGTGTCTAACGAAAATAGCCACGAGAAAGAATATAATTGAAAGTTGTGGGTGACGAAAAACTCGAGAACACGAAAGTGAGTGTTCTCCTGAAGTTAAAAATGATGCAGACAGGGAAAGCATGAAGTGAGGATTAATATTATAAAACGGCTAGCATTCTGCCCTACCGATCTTTGCTTCACCATAAGGATACGATGATCGTTCTGATGAAGTACTACAGACGGAAGTGTACTCTTTACTAATTGGCGTTTCTAAATATATCTGAATTGATAGTTGTTTGATAGGTATAGTAAACTACGTGCCTTTTTATAAGGAGCTACTTTTACATCACGCTTACCACGAATAAAGACTGCTGTATGACAAGCGAGAACTTTTGCTTTGCATGAAATGCAAGACGGTAAACCCTACTTATGATCTTTATTGAAGAAAAGAATACGGAAATGTGGGCTAGATGGCACCTGACTCGGGAGTGCTTTTGTCGCTCTAGTCTAGCAACTTACCAGTTACCGATGTATGGCTATCGATCAGTAGTATCCGGACACTCCTATGTAATGCGGAATTGACCACTAGATGCCTTGAGAGGTGGTTCCCCTGGTGCGAACAGAGGCGGAGTCAGAAGGTTACATTAACAGCAGAACCCGTCGCTCAGGAGAACTCAGTGATTTCTAAAATGGACTAGTCGTTGGATGTCACATGAGTCACAGATCCATCAGGGACCCTTCAAGCCTTCTAAAGACGCCCAAATAGACTGTCGGTGATGTACGTGTGCAACGGAAATGTGAAGAAACAACCACAGCTAAACCAAGTACCGGTAGAACTCATCAACAAGAAGACAGCAATCACCAAATATTGAGGACGACCGTTGTAAGACATCACGATAATCAGGGGAAGGAATCACTCGTGAGTACCATAGTGCCACTACCTGTCCAGCTAGCACAATGACTGTGAGAGAGAGAGAATTGGGAACAGTGATAGTGCAGCTCCTCAATAACCGCACATCTATGTAATCAGTGTTAAACCACAACGGAGGTGAGTGATGACGGGGAACGAGTGATTTATGGTGATGAATCGGTGTTCTACCCTTGGCAGTGCGATACAAGGATTTGGGCTTGGCGAATGTCTGGAGAACGCTACATGCCATCGTATGAAGTACAAGGAGAGCTTAACGCAACGCTATATACGGAAGAATATGGACATACTTTACAGCATTGTGTGTCGCGTACATTAGGGGAGCATTTCGGGGACGATGATTGAATCAGAATGAAAACGCGCCCTGTCAGTAGTATCAGAGAAGCAAAGATTTGAACACAGCAACAATTCTGATATGGACTGACTTGCCCATATTTAAAGAAACCGCTGGAATGGGATGAGTCAGAACGTCGGCTTCCCTCCAGAGCCCAGTGTCCAACAGCATTAACTTCTCTGGTTTTGGTTCTTGTCAAAGAATGGACTGCTATTAATCCACAGAAATTTAGGTATCTCACTGAGAGTGTCCCCAGCAGCTCGCTTTAATTTTCCGGAAGTCCTCTGTTTTGCCGTATCGTTCCACAAACTCGAATTTTCTTTGTAAGTTACTTACCCGCAAGTTCTACACTGTTATTACAACAATCCATTCAGAGGTGATGCAACTTTCCATCAGGTGTCAGTAGTTCAGTCACTGTTTTTTCTAAAGGCTTTCCAGCGCCGGAATATATCTTCAATGACGAAATGTATCCCGTACTCGAACCACACAGCATCCTAATGAGTATGCCGTAATTTTCGACGGACTGTGAATTTTAAAATTTAACCGTCCACGCCACGGTATCATTCCTTCATCAGTTGAGATGATTTGGTTTAGATTAAACGTTTCTTTAAACTTTTTTGGAAAAATAATCAATTACGAATTGCACTTTGACAAATCGGTCGGCACTATCCAGTTAATTGTTGCTGTTGGAAAAATTTAAAAATGATAATATTTGTTCGAATCGGTTGCGGGACATCGTTTTGCGAAATGGTGTGTCTATCAACGGATTCGTTGACCATTAATCATTGATCCTTGCTTTTCTTACAATTTCCATAAGGATAGCAAGCCAAAACCATTTTCTAAGTTCGGGTCCCGTACCGTCGACAAATTTGGCATTATTTTAATCCAGTTTGCTTCTACTGCAAATTTGTCTGTAGTACTTTCTGGTTTCGTTGCTAATACGTACAAATAGATCGTTCCCAATATATAATTGTACTATATCCTCGGAGCTCTGTGTATCCTTGGGAAATATATTTATACCCGGGGATACTTCAAATTCATTGATGGTCCTCGGTAAACCCTCCTTCACTAAAGTACGAGCAGCCCTTAGCGGCTCGCCATCTAACTTACAACTATTCATGACGTCGCCTTTCCGGCTTAGATCTTTTTTACTATGTGACTTATAAGTACTGCATCTTTTTCCAGTCAGTACAAACTTTAATTTTATTAATGTATTATATACCCAATGTATTAGAACAGTTAGTCTAATTCTAAAGACGACGCTCATGGTAGCGTCGAAACCTGGTCAATTTTGATTTAATATTTGTGACCGAGGGCTTATATTTTCTAATACAATTCTGACACGGTGGCTGAACCTTAGCAGCTATGTTCAAAGCTCAGAGAACTATTTTGGGAAAGTAAAGATTGCGGTCTCCCGTATTACACTACTGGCCATTAAAATTGCAGCACCAAGAAGAAATGCAGATGATAAACGTGTATTCATTGGACAAATATACTAGAACTGATATGTGATTAAATTTTCACGCAATTTGGGTGCATAGATCCTGACAAATCAGTACCCAGAACAACCACCTCTGGCCGTAATAACGGACATGATACGCCTTCGCATTGAGTCAAACAGAGCTTGATGGCGTGTACAGGTACAGCTGCCCATTCAACATGATACCACAGTTCATCAAGTTTAGTGACTGGCGTATTGTGACAAGCCAGTTGTCGGCCACCATTGGCCAGACGTTTTCAGTTGATTCGAGATCTGGAGGATATGCTGGCCAGGGCAGCAGTCGAACATATTCTGTATCCAGAAAGACTCGTACAGGACCTGCAACATGCAGTCGTGCATTATCCTGCTGAAATGTAGGGTTTCGCAGGGATCGAATGAAGGGTAGAGCCACGGGTCGTAACACATCTGAAATGTAACGTCCACTGTTCAAAGTGCCGTCAATGAGAACAAGAGGTGACCGAGACGTGTAGCCAATGGCACTCCATACCATCACGCCGGGTGATACGCCAGTATGGCGATGAAGAATACATGCTTCCATTGTGCGTTCACCGCACTGTCGCCAAACACGGATGCGACCATCATGATGCTGTAAACAGAAGCTGGACTCATCCAGGAAAATGACGTTTTGCCATTCGTGCACCCAGGTTCGTTGTTGAGTACACCATCGCAGGCTCACCTGTCTGTGATGCAGCGTCAAGGGTACCCGCAGCCTTGGTCTCCGAGCTGATAGTCCATGCTGCTGCAAACGTCGTCGAACTGTTCGTGCAGATGGTTGTTGTCTTGCTAACGTCCCCATCTGTTGACTCAGGGATCGAGACGTGGCTGCACGATCCGTTACAGCCATGCGGATAAGATGCCTGTCATATCGAATTCTAGTGATACGAGTCCATTGGGAACTAGCACGGCGTTCCGTATTACCCTAAAGAACCCACCGATTCCATATTCTGCTAACAGTCATTGGATCTCGACCAACGCGAGCAGCAATGTTGCGATACGATAAACCGCAATCGCGATAGGCTACAATCCGACATTTATCAAAGTCGGAGACGTGATGATGCGCATTTCTCCTTCTTACACGAGGCATCACAACTGTTTCACCAGACAACGCCGGCCAACTGCTGTTTGTGTATGAGAAATCGGTTGTAATCTTTCCTCATGTGAGCACGTTGTAGGTGTCGCCACCGGCGCCAACCTTGTGTTCAAATTGTTCAAATGGCTCTGAGCACTATGGGATTTAACTTCTAAGGGCATCAGTCCCCTAGAACTTAGAACTACTTAAACCTAACTAACCTAAGGACATCACAAACATCCATGCCCGAGGCAGGATGCGAACCTGCTACCGTAGCATTCGCGCGGTTCCGGACTGAGCGCGTAGAACCGCTAGACCACCGCGGCCGGCAACATTGTGTGAATGCTGTGAAAAGCTAATCATTTGCATATCACATCATCCTCTTCCTGTCGGTTAAATTTCGCGTCTGTAGCACGTGGTCTTCGTGGTGTGGAAATTTTAGTGGCCAGTAGTGTACGCTCCTCCAGATACGTGCTCTATTCACGCTATTGCCGGGCGAAAAATATCAGTAAGGTTAGGCGTTCAGATTTTCTTACACTCTTTTCGTCACATTCGTTGAGGACACCGTAAGTATACTTGAGACGGTGTCCGGACCTGGGCGGCAGCGGTCCTAATGGCGCCCAACGTTGGGCTCGAACTAACCAAATGTCACTGTTCTGTATCCAGCTTACGGATGAGAAATATTGCCGTCATGAGTTCAATATTTACTAAAAAATTAACATTATCATATTATTGCTATGTATGTATAATAACAATTTTCTAAAATGTGTAAATCTATAAATGTTCTATTCCATGTACTTATAACAACTATAACCCATTTCTGAGCACGGAAAATAAATAACCCGAGCTGCTGGACTGGGATAGACTGCAGCTGCCATAATATTATTGTACAAAATAGACGTCGCAACCTTGATGCGGGGACGCGAGTAACAGAGGTTGCTTACCAAGGCAAGGATGCGATTGCATGAGCTCCAAAGTTCAGTATTAGAATGATTAGGTAGCTGGGGGCCATGCAGAGTGCTTTCTTATTAAATAAAGTGTGACACTCAGTGATTTGATTGATGCAACCGGCTACATAAGTTAAAAAAAAAACGTGTTTGTTTTATAAAAGTACCAAAGTTCAAGTGTAGCCACATTATTTCAATTGACATAGATATTTTAAGTGATAAGCTACACAGTCACTTGTGTGGCTACAGACCGTTTAAAAGTTACATTCAAGCGTAATTTTTAGTTTTCCTGCCAAGGTGCTACAACTGCGTTTTTCAGTATGAGTTAGTTATGATATAGTGTTTTATTGAGTGTACAGTGTATTTGTTTGTGTGTGACTAAGTGGTAGATTTGTGTTTTTTGTGATTTTTGGGGATAACAGTGTTATTAGAAGTATGGTTAAGTCCTCAAAGAGAGAAAACTACGCATGGACGACGTAACAGAGATCGAGGACGAATCTGTTTCAGTAATCCACAATTTGGAAACTGAACAGACCAATGTAGAGGAAATGTAGCCTGCTGCTAGCCGTCAAACAGGCGTCAGCTCAGCTGACGACTCAAATAAAACATCTGTTGTAGACACAGCTGATGTGCTACCACAGCTAGCACTGACGAATGATTTTGCAAGCCGTGTTGCTGGCAAATCTCTTGTTGAGAGAACGGGAAAGAAAGAAACGCGAAAAAGAGGGACGTTTAGAAAGAGAGAAACGCGAAAAAGAGGAGGATCTCGAAAGAGAAAAGATTAAAAGCTCAAGTGAAGAGTATATTAGAAGCAGAGCTGCGGAAAATGAAGATAATTATTGAAGATAAAACGACAGTACCAGAAGAACGCTTGGTAAAGGAAAGGAAAGACGTAGAACGTGATGAAAGTTTAGTCGGTCGACTAAACCAGGTTTCAGATGAACGAGATAAAGTCATCGTTTTACATATTAACGGTGAAATATATGGTTTTCCGGAACAAATTTCCGGATTGGTAGTACAAAGCAAAGATATTCCAAGGAAAGTCTAGAAACTTGACGAGAAGGTAACCGAAATTGAGAGAGAGCAACAAGCACGGGAGGGTCAAGTGAATTCGCTAGCTAAAAATGCAGATCAGATAGCTGACAGTGTAGAAACAAAAATAGAGCAAGAAGTAACGAATGCGTTGCAGAGATTAAATATAGGAGTTGAGTGTTAGAGCCAGTACTCGAACACGCAGTTAAACCCTGAACTAAGTGAGATGCAGCAGCGCAGTTCCGCTTTAGAAAAGGGGAGTAGTCGTAGGGAACATTGATAGCCCACCACACGTTAGTACCCGGTACGGAAACTTACCTGTGAATATGTCAAACGGTGACGGTTGGTTCGATATACTGTCAACCAGTATACACCGTGCAGTTATGGGAGTACTGTTGCTGCGACATATGTGGATGCAGTGCCCACTGTCGCACAGGTAAAAGATAAGGAGTCGCTTATTAAGCACAGGCGGTTCCAAACATTCAAAAAAAAAAAAAAAAAGGTTCAAATGGCTCTGAGCACTATGGGACTTAACTTCTAAGGTCATCAGTCCCCTAGAACTTAGAACTACTTAAACCTAAATAACCTAAGGGCATCACACACATCCATGCCCGCAGGATTCGAACCTGCGACCGTTGCGGTCGCGCGGTTCCAGACTGTGGCGCCTTTAACCGCTTGGCAACCCCGGCTGGCCCAAACGTTCACTGACGAACGAATGTAAATCCACGCAGTGATATTTATCAAGTGTTATAGAAATGCTTTATCTTTTTCGTGGACGGAGAAACAGAAAATACAAAATGTGATTTCCTTTATCAATGGGGATGCAGCTCTCTGGGCAATGGAGGCTGCAGAGAATTGTCAGGTACACTCAGACTTTGAGAATATGTTTCTAGCTCGCTTCTGGTCGTAATATGTACAAGAACGACTCAGAAAGCAGGTTTATAACCCCGAGCTTCCCAATCACCGGCACGGCAATCTTCTAAAATACATCGAATGATATTTGAACAAGACACGGTACTGGGATGAACCCATGCTTCCGAGAGATGTTGTATAATAAAGGGCAATTTACCAATTTCAATCAGGGAGAAGCTTGTTCATGTCCACAATACGGACCTCGAAGAGTTGATGGCCACCATAGATTCATTGGATTTAATACATGAAGACTCCAGGGAAACCGAATTTGGCAATGGTGGCCAGGATCGAACAGTAGTAACTATAAGCAAAGGAATCTGAACGGAAACAGTCCCAAGAAAGGTGGACAGAATAGAGAAAGTGATAACCAAACCGACCAAGCAGCAACAAACAATATAGTCACAGTGGTTCGGCTGGCTAAAATTAAATGGAAATACACTCCTGGAAATTCAAATAAGAACACCGTGAATTCATTGTCCCAGGAAGGGGAAACTTTATTGACACATTCCTGGGGTCAGATACATCACATGATCACACTGACAGAACCACAGGCACATAGACACAGGCAACAGAGCATGCACAATGTCGGCACTAGTACAGTGTATATCCACCTTTCGCAGCAATGCAGGCTGCTATTCTCCCATGGAGACGATCGTAGCGATGCTGGATGTAGTCCTGTGGAACGGCTTGCCATGCCATTTCCACCTGGCGCCTCAGTTGGACCAGCGTTCGTGCTGGACGTGCAGACCGCGTGAAACGACGCTTCATCTAGTCCCAAACATGCTCAGTGGGGGACAGATCCGGAGATCTTGCTGGCCAGGGTAGTTGACTTACACCTTCTAGAGCACGTTGGGTGGCACGGGATACATGCGGACGTGCATTGTCCTGTTGGAACAGCAAGTTCCCTTGCTGGTCTAGGAATGGTAGAACGATGGGTTCGATGACGGTTTGGATGTACCGTGCACTATTCAGTGTCCCCTCGACGATCACCAGTGGTGTACGGCCAGTGTAGGAGATCGCTCCCCACACCATGATGCCGGGTGTTGGCCCTGTGTGCCTCGGTCGTATGCAGTCCTGATTGTGGCGCTCACCTGCACGGCGCCAAACACGCATACGACCATCATTGGCACCAAGGCAGAAGCGACTCTCATCGCTGAAGACGACACGTCTCCATTCGTCCCTCCATTCACGCTTGTCGCGACACCACTGGAGGCGGGCTGCACGATGTTGGGGCGTGAGCGGAAGACGGCCTAACGGTGTGCGGGACCGTAGCCCAGCTTCATGGAGACGGTTGCGAATGGTCCTCGCCGATACCCCAGGAGCAACAGTGTCCCTAATTTGCTGGGAAGTGGCGGTGCGGTCCCCTACGGCACTGCGTAGGATCCTACGGTCTTGGCGTGCATCCATGCGTCGCTGCGGTCCGGTCCCAGGTCGACGGGCACGTGCACCTTCCGCCGACCACTGGCGACAACATCGATGTACTGAGGAGACCTCACGCCCCACGTGTTGAGCAATTCGGCGGTACGTCCACCCGGCCTCCCGCATGCACACTATACGCCCTCGCTCAAAGTCCGTCAACTGCACATACGGTTCACGTCCACGCTGTCGCGGCATGCTACCAGTGTTAAAGACTGCGATGGAGCTCCGTATGCCACGGCAAACTGGCTGACACTGACGGCGGCGGGGCACAAATGCTGCGCAGCTAGCGCCATTCGACGGCCAACACCGCGGTTCCTGGTGTGTCCGCTGTGCCGTGCGTGTGATCATTGCTTGTACAGCCCTCTCGCAGTGTCCGGAGCAAGTATGGTGGGTCTGACACACCGGTGTCAATGTGTTCTTTTTTCCATTTCCAGGAGTGTAGTAATCGTTCCCCGAGAAAAACGGAAATTATAATAGAAAACGGAGGAACGAATGAAGTTTTAACACTTACTTTTCTAACAAAACTATGCGAACTGCTAACGAGCAGGGCACAAATCTGGCCCTGCAAATTGATAGACACATCATGCTTCCGCCGACCGGAACGCGCCAGTGAATAATATAAATGTTATACGAATGCCGCCGCCATCTACGCAGCAGCACTGGACACCACAACCGCAATACGTGCACAAACAGCACCAACAGAGACAAACTGAAACGGTACCCATTGTGGAAGAGTTTGAAGAGCCACAACCCGGATGTTCGGGGGCGGTAAACTCCCAACTACCTCTGTAGGCCTTCCACATACGGTCGGTATGGCACAGGGCGAAGGTAGGCAAAGCGTGCAAGCATTCTTGCTGGGATATAAAGAAGGTGAAAAACTCAGGCAGGAATTAATTGTTAAACCGAGACAGTCACAGCAACAAAAGGTTGAGTTAGTATAAGCCGCTTTTAAGGCTCAGATAAGTTGAATACCCGTAACTGTTACTACTGATACAGGAGCAAGTGCTTCAGTTATGAAACATGAATTTTGTAAGTGCGTAGACCAGGTCAAGAGATTGCAAAAATGTAAAATTGTGGGGGCCATACGTGGCAAATTAAACCTCATGATACGTTTCGCCGTGCCACATATCCCCTACCGCGGGCTAAGAAGCAAGCCGCATCTAAAGAGATTCAATAAATGCTTAAATGGAAAATAGTAGAACATTCATTGCCACCATATAGAAGCCCTCTGCTCGCAGTCGTGAAAGCAGCTGGAAGTATGCAGTTAGTGCTGGATGCCCGAAACATTAATAAAATCATTATACTTGTAAGAACCAGACCTGAGAAGAAGTTCCAAGGAGTTAAATTCCTTACTAGTCTTGATCTCAAGCGTCCTTTTGGCAAGTGTTGTTAACAGAGGCCTCGCGAAAATATACAGCCTTCATGATTGCCGGTCGTAGTTACCAATTCCGAGTGCTGCTCTTTGAAACTGACGTAAGTGTTGTAGTCTTTGTTCAGGCATTTGACACCGTACTCGGACCAGACTTACTGGAAAAGGTAACCTTGTATGTAGGTGATATATTAATCGCCACGAAAAGGTAGGAAGAACATCTGTAATTATTAGACCAGGTGTTAGCTAGGTTCGCAGAAACGGGAGTTACCGACAACTTAAAGATATTAAAATTGGGCCCTTCTTAGCTAAAGCTTTTAGGACATATAGTGTTACCAATGTCTGTAATGACCGACCCAGGCAAGTTGGAAGCTATCCAACATTTGCCGTACCCCACTACCAAGAAACAATTAAGAACTGAAGACTTTTTTGGGGATGGTGTCATTCTTTAGGCGTTTCGTGCCCGTGCAGCTACTCAATAATGAGCCACTGCTACGGTTGTTACGTAAAAATCGACCTAGGATGTTCACGGAGGAATGTAGAAAGGCTTTTGACAACATAAAAGAAGCACTGTAGGAATCAGAAATCCTTCACCACCCAAATATGTCAAAGGATTTCTATCTGGCAACAGATGCTTCCTTTTGTGGGCTAGGCGCTTGCTTATTTCAACTAGGAGAAAATGAGGGACAACCTGAAGTGAGAGTAACTGGTTTCGCGAGTCGCGTGCTAACAGCATGTGAGCGCGCGTACTCGGCTACTGAATTAGCTATGGCTGTAGTGTGGGCGCTAAAGAAGTATCACTGCTATGTTTATGGAAAGATGGTGATGTCCTTCTGCGACCACCAGGCTCTAAGTTACCTACATACATGCCGATTACTGCACATACGTTTAACCAGGTGGGTGCCTGCATTACAAGAGTACGATTTTCAAATTAGGCATGTCAAAGGTGGTGACAACGCAGTTGCGCATGCGTCATCTCACTTGCCAAAAGGTTTGCCGGAATTCGCAGAGTTGGTGGAAGGATTAATAGAGTATAAGATTTTGCTGATAAGCGACGTAAGCGGTATACGGGCGTTCTCACGCATGTGCAATAATATGCAAATTCAGCAGCAGGCAGACCCTGCTTGGGACAGAATAAAGACTTCACTCGATCAAAACCCGACCGGGAGCTTACATAAGTTATAAAGTTCATGATGGACTCTTGTTTCATAGAAACCGAGAGGAATTGGAACAATGGTGCATATGTATTACTGCAGATGCCGTCGACAATGTAATTTTATACACGCACCATTGTTGGGGTCATTTTTGGGATTAGGAAATGTTCGGAAAAATATTTCAGCTTTTCGGACTTGAGTGGACGTGTCAGAAAACTGGTCGGCTAGTTTGTAATTTGTGAGAAGGCAAAGTCATCAGTACGAGCACTCGTAACGAGTTACATTCGATCATTCCAACAAAACCACTGCAAATAACATCAGTTGATGTCACTGGACGCTTACTGGTGGGTAGAAGTGGAGCCAGGTACATCATAGCCGACTATGACATATGTTCAAAGTATGTAAAGATGTATCCGACAAGAAAGTCCATGTTGGCCACAATAGCAAGAAAACTGGTCACTGGCTACATTCCGCTTGTGGGAAAACCTGTGACCTGCTCTCGGGTAATGCGGCCTTTAAAAGTAAAAAATGGAAACAGTTTCTGCAAGAGGCAGACATCAAACACATATTAGTCTTCCGTTTTAGTACGAGTAGCAATCCTCTGAATCGATGTTCTCGTGAGCTCAATCGGTTCACAAGAACATATGCCTCACATCAGCACAAAAGGGGTAGATCTAGAACCACATTTTGTAAATATTTATAATAACCTACCACACGAATCGACTGGATATACACTGGACGAAATCATGACATCAACAGTTATGCTAGATGCATGGGTAAAACCACTCGCTAGAATACCCAGACATGTGTTGCAGGAGGAAAGATTACAACACGTTGGGGTGACACTGAAAAATCAAGCTGACCCAAGACAGCGGAAACCCAGGGAACGGTTACACAAGGTACACAAGTACCACGTGGTAGATTTAGTATTACTAAGGATACATCCAAAAGATGCACGTATAAAAAAGGTTAACAAAAATTGGTAACTGTTATATACAGGTCCACATTGGGTTATTAACATACCAGGTGAGGGATGTTATGTTTTGGCAAATACTGAGACACAAAAAGTGCATGGTCTCTACCCACACAATGACTTGAAACCCTTTGTGTCAAAGAAATGAGTAAGATTATTCATCATAAAATGAAAATCATGAAGAAAATGTAGTTACAGCAGTGTAAGGTTATTTCATTAATATTAAGTTCATTCTTGTGTGCATATTGTAAATATATGTCTAATTGTTTATGTATATGTACATTTATGTGTCTGTGTATGAAAGCAGGATGTCTCCTTGAATATATGAGACAGCATGCGAACAATGGCAACAAAAAGTGAATTACTAATGAGGACAGTGAACTTAGTGTAAATTTAATAAAATCACAATGTAAGTAAGGAAATGTAGGCAATTTGCATGGCCCCTCGGTGACAACTGTGCACCTGCAAATCATTAACCAATATCAAAGAAATTTATAATAACGTTAATTACAAAATTCTCAAACATAAATATTAATATTAAACCACTATCACAGTGGAAGGTATAAATCCTTCACACATGATATAATTAAGAATAATGTGGACGGATCCTGTTTTCAGAAAGCGAAGTAAACACTAGAGAAAGAATCAATGTTGACAGCAACTATGGTAGTAATATGTATTGAAGTGAATAGTCCAGGTGACCAATTAGTCGAACTTTCTGCATGATGGGACACTGTCTACATGAATCCTAGCAAAATACTGTATAAAGACTTTTATTGTAAGGGATGTACCATGTGTGCTACATAACGTGAAAGTGCTTATAATGGAGTCTCCACACGTACAATGTACAAACTGCGTGCGAGAAGTGCATTTCAAGTGTCGAACAATCTGGACGCTAAAGTACCGATATTGAAAGGTCAAAAACTTATAACAAACAAAAGACAAGTCCAAGAATTGTGTAGGTGGAAAAAGTGGTGAGCACAACCACAGCCAGGAGGAACTGTGGTACACAGAAAAGACTGTGAATCTGTAAATTGTATGTAAATTTATGGCCAAAATCCGTAGCGTATGGAAATGTACGAGCATTAATGTGAAGTTTCACGTACAAAATGGTTATATGCAGTGTACAAAACTGTTGAAATATCACATGCATAAAGGTGTTAGATGTACTGGTGAACTGCGGAATCAACATACGGCAGTGAGTAACGTGAAAACACGGAACACCTGACCGCTTAAAGTGACAGTTGGGCCAGCATACAATAGAAGATCCTAATGAACACGACGACTGTATGAACGCTCTAGTAAGTGGAAAAGTAGTGCGTGTGAAACGGGAGGTGTTGACAAGCTATGAGCTGTGTTTTTCATTAAACAGTGAGATGGTAGAAGCCCAATCCTAAATGTTGTAAAGTGCCCGACTAGTGACATCCGAATCAATGTACGTACACAGACCAGAATGTGACACGTTTGGCTGAAGAGTGATTGTGGACCAACCAAAATTTCTTTTCCGCTTATATTTGTATATATATTTATGATAAGAAAGCTGAGGCGCGGTGGACCTGTTTCATGCTTGCTACGGTGTGGATTGATGAAGGAGCAGGCCTGCCGTCCAATAGCTGATCAGCACGCCGTGGGCAAGACCCGCTCCTATGACAACGATGCGCAGCTGTCCAGCGTTCAACGACCGGCGGTGGGAGGAGAGTTCCCGATGCCCACCTTTCCAGCGGCATCGAACAACAGTCAACCGACAATGAACATCGTAATAATATGTTATAAAACTTATATAAAAATCCGTAGCCACAAATTGTTGTCAATAAAATTCTTCTGGGTTTGAAGACGCATTGTCAATAATAAAATTCCCACGTTTCGGCGACTCTTGCTAGACGTCTTTCTCAGGGTGTATTGCTAACTGCTGAATGAGCGCTTGTTTGGTTACTTATATAGAATGGAGTAGTGCTGTCATTGGATATGAGAATGAGGAGGAAGGGTATTAGGTGTTCTTTTATTTGTCTTTGCATTACGGCCGGCCGGTGTGGCCGTGCGGTTAAAGGCGCTTCAGTCTGGAACCGCGTGACCGCTACGGTCGCAGGTTCGAATCCTGCCTCGGGCATGGATGTGTGTGATGTCCTTATGTTAGTTAGGTTTAATTAGTTCTAAGTTCTAGGCGACTGATGACCTCAGAAGTTAAGTCGCATAGTGCTCAGAGCCATTTGAACCATTTTTTGCATTACGTGTTGTCCCTGGCGGAAATAGTGTTTTCCATTGGAGTTTCCTTTATTGTTTGCCATTCGTGGAAATTGGCGAATAGGAAACTGAGCGGCGGCTGCGGCGTAGCGTCGTTTACTATCTAGTATCGGTGAGAGGGCGTCAGCTCCGTGTAATTAAAGAGCATCTAACACCCTACCCCCTCACCCTCGTATCCAGTGGCAGCACTCCTCCATAGTACATAATTCACCGAACTAGGGTTCATTCAGCGGTTGGCAATACACTCTGAGGAAGGGGTCTTCCAATAGTCACCGAAACGTCGGAACTTTATTACTGATAATGCGTTCTCGAATCTAGATGAATATTAATGACTGTGACTACAACTGCTTAAGCTTATGTTTACACAAAATATTGATATATTCCTCAGTGTTGACTGCGAGAGACATGAATGAAACAGTTTATATTCTATGTGTATCCACTGAAAAGTGTGTTACATATGTAAAGTGGACGTACATTGAAAGTTGATGCACTAGTAATGTGAACGAACTTATAAAATTAACCATCAATTACATATTTTCCTGCTGTATGTCCGATAAAACAATTTAAATAGGTAACTTTTAAATGTTGTGAAAATTGTTTTCTGTAAAAACGATCGTCTGCAAATCAAGGTAATCACGTTTAACATCAATACTTGATAGTAGCGGGAGTGTGAACCGGTTGAAGACTCCAGGCGAGTTTTTCTAAAACGTTTTTCTTCCCGTCGCCCGTAGTCTAAATAGGGGAGTAAAGCTATAGTTTACCGGGATTCTTCAATCATACCAATCTGTTCTCTCTTCGAGTAGTGTAACGGCGAAATATTGAGACACGCTCATAGTAGAAATAGTTGAAACCTTGTAAAAAAAAAGGTATATGTTATTTGTGAGAAAATGAATGTAAATTACCGACTATTCTAAAGTGGTATACACGTACACATATGAGTGAAAAACAAAAACGACGTGAAGTGACATGCGTAATTATAAAGATGGTATGACTGTTCACAAACTACATGTGTTTTTTGCCCATTCATACCAGGGGGCCATTTTACCGATACACGGTACAAAATATTAAATCGTGCGACGACAAGTCGAACACAAAAAGAAGTAAAATGAAAATTGTAAAACTTTAAATTATAGAAAATATTACGCAGATACTCTAAAAATGCGATTATAATTAACTGTCAGAAAGGTAATTTGTAATGAAATGAAACAATAACGGTTCAAACAGACTCTATAAGATAACTGTCTAGAATCTATGTAGCAATGTAATTGTTCATTTACTCGCTGGTGCAAGAAACCAAAAAGACCAGCGTTATTACATATACTCTCTGTTCTAGCTTTGAAGGAAACGCACTCTTCGGCGACTTTTTCGCATTGTAAGTTGTGATTTTTAAATAATATATTGAAATTTATGCTAACTGTGCATTTTCCTTTTATGTAAATAGTGACGTTTATGCAGCAGTAAAAATAAGGATTATTTTCAAGGTTTTCAGTACGCTGGATTAATAACAAGAACGGCCGAACAATCGACCATTCTTGGCAGACGTCTTGCATAGGGATAATTTCATTTCAATTTCATTGCGTTCCTTTATCAATGGATGCTTCAAAAGACTTGCATCATACGTAGAAATAAAAAGAATGTACATTAATTTATTTCGTATTAAAGTGGATACTAAAAAATTTCTGTTCAGTACAGACATTGTCCCCTTCTCGGCAAAACAAAGATTATTCCGTTTAGAAAAGAAAATACACTCTTTAATTCATAGAATTCTTTTGAATAATTTCGCTACTGTATAGATATCCTGCAGCAATATTTTAATGTGATAACACAAAATGTAATCCCTGAGATTATTTTTACATTTTTGTCTCAATGAACGCTCCACGTAGACATCAGTTTAAACATATTCTAAAGGCGCCCCACGGAATCCTATACTAACGAGGCGGTGAGTCGCATGTTGTTAAATAAACAGAGCTCAGAGAATTATTTTACGAATGTATATGTTGCGGTCCCCCCCATGAACCATGGACCTTGCCCTTGGTGGAGAGGCTTGCGAGCCTCAGCGATACAGATGGCCGTACCGTAGGTACAACCACAACGGAGGGGTATCTTTTGAGAGGCCAGACAAACGTGTGGTTCCTGAAGAGGGGCAGCAGCCTTTTCAGTAGTTGCAAGGGCAACAGTCTGGATAATTGACTGATCTGGCCTTGTAACAATAACCAAAACGGCATTGCTTTGCTGGTACTGCGAACGGCTGAAAGCAAGGGGAAACTACGGCCGTAATTTTTCCCGAGGGCATGCAGCTTTACTGTACGATTAAATGATGATGGCGTCCTCTTGGGTAAAATATTCCGGAGGTAAAATAGTCCCCCATTCGGATCTCCGGGCGGGGACTACTCAAGAGGATGTCGTTATCAGAAGAAAGAAAACTGGCGTCCTACGGATCGGAGCGTGGAATGTCAGATCCCTTAATTGGGCAGGTAGGTTAGAAAATTTAAAAAGGGAAATGGATCGGTTAAAGTTAGATATAGTGGGAATTAGTGAAGTTCGGTGGCAGGAGGAACAAGACTTCTGGTCAGGTGACTACAGGGTTATAAACACAAAGTCAAATAGGGGTAATGCAGGAGTAGGTTTAATAATGAATAGGAAAATAGGAATGCTGGTAAGCGACTACAAACAGCATAGTGAACGCATTATTGTGGCCAAGATAGACACGAAGCCCACGCCTACTACAGTAGTACAGGTTTATATGCCAACTAGCTCTGCAGATGACGAAGAAATTGAAGAAATGTATGATGATATAAAAAAAATTATTCAGATAGTGAAGGGAAACGAAAATTTAAGTCATGGGTGACTGGAATTCGAGTGTAGGAAAAGGGAGAGAAGGAAACGTAGTAGGTG
The DNA here is from genome assembly GCF_023864275.1 of Schistocerca cancellata. NCBI lineage: Eukaryota > Metazoa > Arthropoda > Insecta > Orthoptera > Acrididae > Schistocerca > Schistocerca cancellata. The sequence goes on from NC_064626.1 coordinate 958,913,469, forward strand.
AATATGGATTGGGGCTAAGAAATGAAAGAGGAAGCCGCCTGGTAGAATTTTGCACAGAGCACAACTTAATTATAGCTAACACTTGGTTTAAGAATCATGATAGAAGGTTGTATACATGGAAGAACCCTGGAGATACTAAAAGGCATCAGACAGCTTATATAATGGTAAGACAGAGATTTAGGAACCAGGTCTTAAATTGTAAGACATTTCCAGGGGCAGATGTGGACTCTGACCACAATCTATTGGTTATGACCTGTAGATTAAAACTGAAGAAACTGCAAAAAGTTGGAAATTTAAGGAGATAGGACCTGGATAAACTGAAAGAACCAGAGGTTGTACAGAGTTTTAGGGAGAGCATAAGGGAACAATTGACTGGAATGGGGGAAAGAAATACAGTAGAAGAAGAATGGGTAGCTTTGAGGGATGAAGTAGTGAAGGCAGCAGAGGATCAAGTAGGGAGAAAGACCAGAGCTCTTAGAAATCCTTGGGTAACAGGAGAAATATTGAATTTAATTGATGAAAGGAGAAAATATAAAAATGCAGTTAATGAAGCAGGCAAAAAGGAATACAAACGTCTCAAAAATGAGATCGACAGGAAGTGCAAAATGGCTAAGCAGGCATGGCTAGAGGACAAATGTAAGGATGTAGAGGCTTATCTCACTAGGGGTAAGACAGATATTGCCTACAGGAAAATTAAAGAGACCTTTGGAGATAAGAGAACCACTTGTATGAACATCAAGAGCTCAGATGGAAACCCAGGTCTAAGCAAAGGAGGGAAAGCAGAGAGGTGGAAGGAGTATATAGAGGGACTATACAAGGTCGATGTACTTGAGGACAATATTATGGAAATGGAAGAGGATGTAGATGAAGATCAAATGGGAGATACGATACTGCGTGAAGAGTTTGACAGAGCACTGAAAGCCTGAGTCGAAACAAGGCCCCCGGAGTAGACAACATTCAATTGGAACTACTGATAGCCTTGGGAGAGCCAGTTCTGACAAAACTCTACCATCTGGTGAGCAAGATGTATGAAAGAGGCGAAATACCCTCAGACTTCAAGAAGAATATAATAATTCCAATCCCAAAGAAAGCAGGTGTTGACAGATGTGAAAATTACCGAACAATTAGTTTAATAAGCCACAGCTGCAAAATACTAACACGAATTCTTTACAGACGAATGGAAAAACTAGTAGAAGCCGACCTCGGGGAAGATCAGTTTGGATTCCGTAGAAATACTGGAACATGTGAGGCAATACTGACCTTACGACTTATCTTAGAAGAAAGATTAAGGAAAGACAAACCTACGTTTCTAGCATTTGTAGACTTAGAGAAAGCTTTTGACAATGTTGACTGGAATACTCTCTTTCAAATTCTAAAGCTGGCAGGGGTACAATACAGGGAGCGAAAGCCTATTTACAATTTGTACAGAAACCAGATGGCAGTTATAAGAGTCGAGGGACATGAAAGGGAAGCAGTGGTTGGGAAGGGAGTGAGACAGGATTTTAGCCTCTCCCCGATGTTATTCAATCTGTATATTGAGCAAGCAGTAAAGGAAACAAAAGAAAAATTCGGAGTAGGTATTAAAATCCATGGAGAAGAAACAATAACCTTGAGGTTTGCCGATGACATTGTAATTCGGTCAGAGACAGCAAAGGACCTGGAAGAGCAGTTGAACGGAATGGACAGTGTCTTGAAAGGAGAATATAAGATGAACATCAACAAAAGCTGAAACGTCCCCTTAGAACAATTGTACACGACTGTGCTAAACCTGACACACAAAAATTTTAGCGCAACGCAATCTGACTATCAAAAATCCCTGCAAAAGAATGGCCCTGAGTAACATTAAACTATACCTTTCAGAAATCATTTACCTCACAAAAATCTTCGTTACTCGAACTACTGCAATATAGCGAGCGCCACTACTGCCAGCTAAATAAAAGATTCAAACTACAGAAGGCACTAACTACTGATAGGGATAGTTAGCAAATGAAAGATATTAATAGAGAACAAACAATTTATTTACCTTAATATCATCACAAGTCATAATATATGTAATTTCAAAACTCCGCCATCTCTCTCCTCACATCCACCACTGCTGGCGGCTCACCTCTAACTGCGCAACGCTACGCGCTGTTCACATCCAGCTGCCACTCTACAATGGCAGACAACAATGCAAACTAGCCACAGACTGCACATAGCACAACCAGTGATTTTCGTACAGAGCGCTACGTAACGTTGCCAATAAGAAAACATAAACAGCAAACTTACATAAAGAAAACATAAACAGCCTACTTACATAGCCCCCATGCTCCCCACAAAAAATTTTACAAATTTTTTTGGCCAGTGGCCAATACAGATTTGAAAATTTTTTTCATAGTTACAGTAAGAAAGATATCAAATGCATACACTGATTAATACAATGTTGGTCAAAAGCTAAAATTTTCTAACAGTCCATAAAGAGAGTCCAGATTGTTCATCACAATAGTAATTACAGTTTTTTTTCACAAAGTCTCATTAGTAAAAAAAATTGCACACAGAAGTAGTGGATTTCCATGCAGTCTTGAAGAAGTAGTGGTGTCCTTCCAACGGAAAGACAGTGCTGACTCTTGACATGCTGACAGGTAATGGGCCACAATGGAGCAAACCCACAGCAGAGTCATTCTAAGTTCTGATGAATATTGGTAGGTAGGTCATCACAGAGCAGACCCACTGTAGTCCTGGTAGAGATTGTGGTATTGGTGGGCCACCAGAGATGCAGACCCACTGTAGTCCTTGTATAGAGTACTGGTGGGCCACCAGAGGTGCAGACCCACTGCAGTCCTTGTAGAAACAATGGTATTGGTAAGTCATCAAAGGTGTAGACCCACTGCAGTCCTTGTAGCAACAATGGTATGGGTGAGTCATCAAAGGTGTAGACCCACTGCAGTCCTTGTAGAGATGCACAGCAGCCATCTGCTGCGACTGTGCAGGTGCACAATTACCATCGGAAAGTCTTGTGGACAATATAGCAAGTCCATAACCACCAGTTGTGCACTCACAAATTTTTTTTGAAATGTCCTTCGAACCAGCAATGCTGTTATCCAGTCCCTTGCTGAATTATTAACACACGTGCAAACACTATCAGTCCCTACTTCTCACATATTGTCCATATACTATGACCAACAGAAATGTGTGCAGTGAAATGGAACTTACAAGTTACTTGATGAACTGCTGTCAATTACAATTTTATAACATAAGAATACGATTACAAAGGTACAAAATACATCATTAAAACATAACAATACAGATAACATTTGTAGTACAGGCTTTACAACAAAATAAAAATAAACATATACATCAATGTTACAGGAATTATGACATAAGTAAGTACAGAAAAGATCAGAATAACTTTTGAAACATCAACTTTACACATGAGCATTAAAACAAAACAGAATAAATATTGTCTAAGCATCTTTACAAAGTAAATAACAGAGTATTAGAAAAATTCTACAACATAGCTCTCATCAGCTAAACACATAAAGACAGGAAAAACACAAATACACAAGGGTACACAAACATAAAGCGGAATAACACAAAAGGAAAGGACAGGGTTTGTTTTACTGCAGTATTTTGCATGGAGATCTCCCTTCGTTCATCATTATTCCCAAAAGTCCTATTTAAGCTTGCTTTCTGTATTCTGTTCACATCCTGTGTCAAAAATAGTTTTTCTCCACTGTACAGTATCCTTTTTTTTGCCCAAACCATTTTCATATAGCTTCTCAATACATTTCTTCCAAGTCATCATAGTAAGTTTCTTATATAGTCTACCCCTCTTAAGCTAACTTAAATCTACTGAGCTCAGATATATAATAGGGACGAGGCAATGCAGCAGCATACAATAAATCAACACAAACAGCAATGACAAAAAAATGCCAATTTGCAAAGCAAGCAGCAGTAAATCTAAATTAACAGATAAAATGAAAAATTACAACTAATATGAGCCAATGTGCAGTAACAAGAAAAGCTTAACAGATTAATACAAATTTAAATTCAATAACACTATGCCTGGCAAACAGCAGCAACTTATACCTAAACATGACATAGCTCAAGCAGGAAAAATATTACAGTAAAAACAACAATGCAGACAAGGGAAATGTCTGTTCACATCTTAATGTCTATGTAATTAAAGTGGTGCACCACAACAACTTATTGTAAAAAGAAATATTACCATGTACTTGAAAAGAAAATTATGTGTTACTGTTACTAGTTCCTTCTTATTGTTCTTTCCTTTCCAAGTGCTCCTTTTTTAAAGAATGTGGATCATAAAATAATTATTTAATAGATCTGTTGACAGAAAGTGTTCACATTAGCAAATGCATTTTATTTTATAAAAGCAATGCTGCACCACAGCTGGAAACCAGATATCAAATGAAATAAGCAATTACGCAAACCAAAGCATAAAAATATCATTCAATAGTCATGTGGCATTTCGTAAGTCAGTAGCTCTCAACTCTCGTAGAAAGACACTTGTCATAATCAGGTGTGCAGATGTACGAATATTTCCCATCAATTCATAAGCATTTCAGTAATTAGCACAAAGTATGAGTAACCATATGTTTTTAAGTAACAAGCGTGTCACATTAGCAATGCCCTCTACAAAGGAATGTCAACAGCAAGGTTAATGGAAGTAATGAGGGTGTCGCATTTGCAATATTTTCTCTAAAGGAATGTCAATGGCGAGGATAAAGGCCTGCCTTTTTTCTTTTTTTCTACCTGTGCTTCCGGAAAGGCACACCCTAATGGCTTGTTCTCCAGGTGTTTGACACAGCTGTGTGCCCATGACGCATTATGTGCAGGTGGTCACTTAACTTTCTTACGGAAATATTTACGACACCAGTTTCTGCTACAGTGACAGTCTCATATAAAAATTTCACGGGTAAAGAATTTACGTTACAAATGTGTAGAAACAAAATCCTATGAACATAACAGTGTCCAAAAAAATTTTCGCCGGCATTGTTATACATTCACGCATTTACACACATTTCATAGCTCTTAAAGTATGATTCTTGGTTTCAAACATCCTTTTTCACAAGTCAAGAGTCCCTAACTTCTATTCATTATTCATATACATATAAACACGTAATCACATTCCTCATATATGGTAGCATCATCTTATTGACATAAACATACCTCAACAGCATAATACACATCGTCGTCGTAAAAATAACACCATAACACCTCAGTCAAATCTCAAAAACGTCGTAGCTTCCTCCAATAATTTCAAAATCTAAAAAAATTCTCTGCTCATGTCAAAAGTGTCATCTACCTCAAACGTTCTTTAAAAATCATGATCCCATACCAAATACATCATTCAAAGCTCTCATAGTATCACAATGGTTCCAAAAAAATATGAACAGTGCAAAAAGTACAGACAAAATACAATTTCTTAAGTGTGAAGTAATCCAACTCTGTAATTGCGTAAACATGTGTCACTGACGTAGTAAAAAGATGTTTCTTTCTCTGTTAAATGATCAGATAGCTGTGTAATTTATGTGTTAGAGAAATATGGTACCGATGTGTAAAGTTGTATAAGCAAATACCATATTAGCTAGGGTTCCTTGTGCTTGCCAAACACATGGTACACAAAGTAAGCATGTACCCCCCTGAGGATTAATGTAATTATACCCTCAGGTGTTACAGATTACAGCAATGGAATGAAATGTATCACGGAAAATTTTCTTTGTAATTCAAAAATCTTTAAAAATAAATGTTTTAAGTACAAAATTAATCACTCAAATACATGTCCTGTAGCGCTAAATGTGCGTCATGCTGTAAGATAATCTCTGTGGGAGTGTCGTAGTTATCGTCCTCCGAAAGCTAAGTTCAGCAGAAGCCAATGTACTTACCTCATGATAAACAAAAGTGAAATGCTTTGCGTATAGATTTCTTAGTTATTACGCTTATTGCCGTGATAAAGAAAGTACTGTGCTGTAACGTATTGTTGTGCTACAGAAAAGGCTGTCTCATTGTAGCTACACCACAAAAGTTACTACTAAAACATGTTTTACTTTCCAGAAGAATTCAGAAAAACTGTGCAGATATAAAACAGAAACACCGCAAAAGCAACATTGTAAATTGTCACTCATTAGTAGCGTCGTGATAAAATCGTGTAGCTGTCACATAAACTAACCATTGTCTCATCTGGTAAATCACAGAAAGTACTTTAAATCCGGAATGTATTTTCAAGTAAACCAAAATGGTGCATTAGAATCTCATTAGAAGTACTGGTAAATGTTCTAAGTATGTGAGCCTTATAGTCGTTACGCAATCGTACAACTAACAAGCAAGAATGTACACACACAATAACACTGTGTCGTCTGTTCGCAATAACAATGCAGTCGTAATTTATGTTTAAATAAGTTCTCTTGGTTCTTGACTGGATATTTAACTTCAAACATTGTTGCATGTTAACAGTTTCTCAGTGTGACAAATTGTACAAGTAGCGTGAAGTGAAAATTGCAAAGACTAAGTTAAAAAGCAGATTATCTGTCAATAAATGGTTTTACATGTGAAATGTGGTGTAAACCTTTACTCTTCCTAGTACGCAGAGTTTCAACTTCCACGCAATTATCATGTGGTATACGTCGGATTCTGTAAGGTCCATTGTAAACTAGAAAGAATTTGTGACTCAAGTGTTTCTTCTTATGTGACAATGAATGAGCTTTAATCAGAAATTTCTCACCAATACATAATTTCTTTGCATTTGCTTTCCCGTGTAGTTTTCTCCTTTTGTCTGCTGCAGATTTTATATTTTTAAGAGCCAAATCAATTATGTCTTTGTGTCGAAGTTTACGTGTATTCGGGAAAGGTACAAGCTCTCTGATTCTGTTCGGAGGTTCTACATTCTTCAGTACAAGAGTAGGTGGTAAAGCAGTGGAGTCATGAGGCATTTCATTCAGCACGTTTTGAAATAAGTTTAAATATCTGTCCCAATGCTGATGCTTTCTGTGACAATAAAGTCTGCAAAGCTTATTGATTTCTTTCATAATCCGTTCAGACGGGTTACAATGTGGTGAGTACAATGAAATAAAAACAGGTTTGATTTTATGATTCCGAAGCATGTGGGACCAAACAGCAGATCTGAATTGCGGTCCGTTATCTGAAATGACTTTAGCAACGTGGCCAACTTCACGTAAGAAATTTTTAACAAAGGCGTTGGATACAGACCGTCCAGTGGCTTTACGTAACGGAGTGAAAGAAACAAATTTTGAAGTAAGTTCAACAGCGACTAGAACGTACGAAAATCCATTCGATGTTCTGACAAGGGGTCCCAAGAGATCAACAGCAGCAAATTCTTTTAATTAAGAAGGAATAATAGGAAACAACGGAGCACGATGTGAGATAGTAGATGGTTTCGCCTTTTGACAAAGTTTACAAATAGACAAGACTCTTCGAATTCGCTTTTCCATATTGTTAAAATAACAAATCGTTCGAAGAACATGATAACACTTTCGTGGGCCAAAATGTGCGTAGCTGAAATGAATGTACCAAATGAGCTTATTAACAAAATCGTCTGGAATGCAAAGTACCCATAACTTGTCATCAACAGTGCAGGGTTTGAAGAGTATGTTGTTTCTAACCAGGTAATAATGCCGAATCTGAGTGTGTGTCTTTTCATGCCATTTACTTTTGATGTCTTTCCAAATCGGATCTTTATCTTGTTCATGAGCAATCTCCTTTAAAGATGTGGTGATGAAGTTTTCAAAGGCGACTTTCTGAATGTAAAGAATACTGCAATTTTTCTCGAGGTTGCCTTCTGTGTTACTTTTTTCAAGTCCAGCCGGTGCGCGTGACAGTGCGTCCGCAACAATGTTCTCCTTGCCGGGAATGTAGACTATTGTGAAGCGGAATTCTTGCAGAAACAACGCCCAACGTTTTAACCTGTCATGATTTAATTTTGAAGACATAAGAAATTGTAATGCACGATGATCACTGTATACTTTTTCTTGCTTACCAGAAAGAAAGAAACGGAATTTGTTAAATGCCCAAACGATAGCTAAAGCTTCTAATTCAGTAACGGAATAATTTTTTTCAGACTTTATTAGCACTCGGCTAGCAAAAGCAATAGTTTTCTGAACAGTAATGTCATCTTCTATGGCTTCTTGAAATAAGTGAGCACCAAGACCGACTTCAGAAGAATCCGTGCTAAGGCAGAAATCTTGTGAAAGATCTGGATGAGCTAGTATTGGCGCGTGAAGTAACGCTTCTTTCAAAGAATTGAATTCCAACTGTGCTTGTTCGTCCCAGTTCCAAATAGTATTTTTTCCAGTGAGAGAACAAAGTTTTGGTGTAACTAGAATTTGCATATTCAGAAAACGACGGTAAAAATTTACGAGACCTAGAAAACTGCGGACTTGTCTTTTTGTAGATGGAACTGGAATGGCTCTGATTGCTTCTAACTTTTCCGGATCCGGCTGAATGCCTTCAGAAGAAATAATATGTCCCAAAAACTTCACCTTTGACCTATCGAATTCAGACTTTTCCAAGTTAACTGTAATTCCAGATTCTGCAAAAATACGTAACAAACTGTTGAGGATGCGGTTATGTTGTTCCCATGAAGCTTCTGCTATTAGAATATCGTCCACATATAAGGTGATGTGACGTTTTAAGAACTCAGGTAATATGGAATTTAACCCGCGAATGAATGCTGCCGAAGAAATGTTCAAACCAAAAGGAAGTTTCCGAAACTGATAACAAACGTCGAAACAAAGGAAAGCTGTGTATTTTCTGCATTCTGGATGAAGTTCGATCTGATAAAAGCTCGATCTGAGATCAATGGAAGACAACACTTTTACACCATTAAAATTTTGAAGAAGTTCTTCCATCGTCTGCGGCCTATCTGTTTCAGGAATGATGATAGTATTGATTTGTCTCGAATCTAAGACAAGCCTGATCGATCCATTTTTCTTCTCAACAACATGTAACGGATTGTTGTATGAGCTTACTGCAGGCTCAATAATGCCCTCGTCAAGCATAGATTGTATTTTTGTTCTAACACGGTCCCTATAATGTGCTGGAATTACGTATGGTCTAACAAAAAATTTAGTATGCTCACGAACACGAAATTGGTATTGAAATCCCTCGATTGTTCCTGTTTTGTGAGTAAAAACTGTGGAATGTGCTTGTAAAATCTCAAAAAGGTCCTGCCTATCAGTGTCATTACAATTCTCAATTGTTTCAATTTTATTTTGAATTAACTCATTAGTTTCAAATATGCCGTCGATACCATCCCTGTCAGTACTTGCAGAGTGATTGTTAGTGTCTAGTTCCGTAGAAAATTCCGAACTGTTGTCTAACAGAACGTAAAGCCGATTAATTTCCTCATCATGGTTTGAGAGCCAGTCTTCAAATTTCAAAGCTATTGACTTACCTTCTTTCTCTAAACTTACTTCAGCATCGTGAAAGCTTAAGACTGCTTTGTATTCATTCAAAAAGTCTACTCCCAGTATAATTTCCGTCGACAATAATGGAACAATAAGAAAGTTCATAGAGAAGCTGTGGCTTTGACAAAAGAATTCTAAGTTGGTTGTTGGCGTACATCTACACTTTTTCCAAAGATTGCATCTTGTAATTTAATCGTACGTAACGGAAGTGTGGGGCAATCGTTCGATTTGTTGCACTTGCTAAAAGCTGTTTCACTAATTACTGAAATGGGACTGCCAGAGTCAAGTACTGCCGTAAATTTTACGTCATTTACAGTAATGTGAATTACAGGATATGCAATGTTGTTATGTTTTACGTCATGTTCTTGGAGTAAGATGTCTCTAATGTCTTCCATTCTTACGTAATTACTAGCTACGGCAGCTGTATCGCCAGTTTCATAAGTACGTATTGTGGCTGCCAGCGGTGTGAGTCATTGCCTATTATCTCTTTGTTGGCACGCGTCGTTATTGGGATGTGGAGACCTAACTTCTACAAATTCACCGTGACGAGAATCCCGCCAGTTCTGATGTAGTTCAGGTCTGTCGTTACGATCATATCGTCTGTCGTCATGTCGGTAGATTCCATAGTTTCTTTCTTGTCGGTCACGTGGTGGAGAATTTCTCCCTGAGTCGTAACTGCGCGCTGGACCGTTGCGTCAAAAGTTATTCTGTCTCCCTTGATAATAATTGTTTTGGTTCCCGTATTGTCTGTTTCTCTGATTGTCTCTGTGATAGTCATTACCGCGGAAAGGTGATCTTTCCCTGTAACTATTACTCTGCCAGTGGTTGTCATATGGGTGGTGTCTGTTTTGGTCACGATTTACGTTGTAAGAATAGGTTTGTCGTGGCCATTTATTGTTTCTGTCATCACATAATTGTGACGGATGTGACTTGTAGTGATTGTTTTCCTGTTTTCGCATCCCGCGACTGTCTGTGTCAATTTCTAATTCTTGTAAGAGTCCCTGAAAAGCTTCAATGTCGTCTTTGCAACGTCCTGCCAAAATAATATGCCGTAAATGTTCAGGCAGTTTGATTATGCAAATGCGGATGAGTTCTGAGGGGCTGTATGGGTTTGACAAGTACTGATTCTTGTGCAACATGTCTTCAAAATATTTGACAAGACTGGAAAATTCAGATTGTTCAAAGTGTTTCATTATCATGATGCTATGTTTTACTCGGTCTTGTGTAGCTTGTGACCAATATGCTGAGAGGAAGGCATGGTAAAATTCTCCTTCACTGTGGCAATCGTGAATGACCTATCGCATTCTTACAGTTGGTTCATTCTCTAAGTAGCCACACATAAATTCTAACCTGTGCTCCAATGACCAGTTGGGAGGAAAACAATGAGAGAATTGATGGAGCCACGCTTGTGGATGAATGTCGTTGGCAGAATTCTTAAATGTTTTGAATTTATGTGTAGTAATGAACAGCTTGTAGTCAAAGTCATCGTGTCGGCGAGAAGCATATCGGTCATTGTTACGTCGTGTCGGCGGTTCCATCTCAAAATTCGGTCCACCTTGCCAATTCCTTTCATAATTACCGAAATGCCCTGTATTATTATTTTGTGGCTTTTCCATATTTCTAAGTTCCTCTTCCCTTATTGGAGCGCGAGTGTCCTCTGAAATATGTAATTCTTGTTATTTTAAACATAGCTGCGTAACAGCAACGGTTCCACGTAATCAGATGAAAAACAGCCGACCAGTTGCAAAGGATAAAGTAATCTTTACCTAGGTTTCAATAGGGCTATATTGTATTTGAACTAATGGAGCTATGGAGATGTTTGTAAAAATTGCAACGACGTATCATGCCATGTTAATGTAATACTGCCGTCTTCTGAAGAAGATAGGTTTAAACCTATTGAAACCTAGGTAAAGATTACTTTATCCTTTGCAACTGGTCGGCTGTTTTTCATCTGATTGTAATTCTTGTATCACCTGCGTCAACTGATCTTGTACTTCCCGGATTTCTCTTTTCTACTGTGTATTGATTTGATTTTGATTTTGTTTGAATTTTCTTATTTGTTCATACTCTTCTGTGTCAGTGAAGGCTACGGGTCTTGTGTCATTCAGATCATCATCTACCTTTGTAGATAAGTTAGTGACCTGATCCGAAAGTTCGGCTACTTTCTCCGATAGTGTACTTATTTCCTCCATGTGTCTTTCTGAACCAATTTTCAGGGTATCTACTATGTCCTTTAAATTTTCCTGAGTTTTTGCAAGTTGCGTAACTGAATCGGTAGATGCAACTAAGTCAATTTTAGCTTGCAAGGTCTCATGATTTTCATGAACAATAGTTTGCAGTTCTTTTATGGCCGCTTCGTGATTCCGTAATGCATTTTCATGCCGCGAAAAAATGGGTTGGAAATGCTCACAGATTTGTGTTTTTACGTCATTACAGACTTTTTGACATTTCGATTCGATGTTATGTAACTCAGTAGTTAAATCTTCACGTGTTTGTTCAAGTGTGGTGTCTAACTTTTGAAGATTTTGTTCCATTGTGTCTAACTTTTTAAGATTTTGTTCCACTGTGTCCAACTGTTGCTGTGTTTGTCTCTGGTGTTGTTCCATTGTGTCTAACTTTTTAAGATTTTGTTCCACTGTGTCCAACTGTTGCTGTGTTTGTCTCTGGTGTTGTTCCATTGTGTCTAACTTTTGAAGATTTTTGTCCCATTGTGTCTAACTGTTGCTGTGTTTGTTTCTGATTTTGTTCCATTTTTTGTATTAATTGCAATAATAATGTATTAGTGTCTGGAATCTGTTTCCCTATGCTTTTTGGCAGTGCGTTTTCACTGGCAGCATTCACATTTTGACAAGCAGAAAATGTGTCTTGACTCATTTGAGAAACCGGACCCAAAACCTAAGTCTACAGTATTTGCAATATTGTGTTCTGTCATTTCGGATTCCTGAGGCGAGCTGTTGCCGACCGATCTATCGATAATGCTTCCCTGTTCACTTCCTGTTTGACTGTCTACACCATTATTTGCCGCCCGCTCCATATCCCTATGCACAGTTACCAAATTACTACTTCGAATGTCTGTTAATTCACTACCCAGTGGTGCTGATAAGCTACGCTCGTCGTCACTATTATTTCTCAGTTTACATTGGAGCCTAGTGTTACGTTACATTGGAGCCTAGTGTTACGTTTTTCACACGCCATTATTGTCACAATACTTCACACGATAACACAGAAAAGCACAATTTGAATAGCAAAAATAAGAGAACAGATTAACATAGCACTGAAAATAATATGTAGTTAATTACAAGCGCAGCTGCGAAATACTTGTTGCAAACCTACATGCATGCCACAACTGTTTTACAGTACAACAATGAAAAACCACAACTACCAAGGAAATTCTCTCTATAATTACGCGCTAGCAATAAACAAAAGCTACACTAAATACACAAACTACAAGAAAAAATCAGAAGATTCCAGTGAGGTAACCTAGGCTAAGGGTCGACATATGAAACGTCCCCTTAGAAGAATTTATACACGACTGTGCTTAACCTGACACACAATAATTTTAGCGCAACGCAATCTACCAAAAATCCCTGCAAAAGAATGGCCCTGAGTAACATTAAACTATACCTTTCAGAAATCATTTACCTCACAAAAATCTTCGTTACTCGAACTACTGCAATATAGCGAGCGCCACTACTGCCAGCTAAATAAAAGATTCAAACTACAGAAGGCACTAACTACTGATAGAGATAGTTAGCAAATGAAAGATATTAATAGAGAACAAACAATGTATTTACCTTAATATCATCACAAGTCATAATATATGTAATTTCAAAACTCCGCCATCTCTCTCCTCACATCCACCACTGCTGGCGGCTCACCTCTAACTGCGCAAAGCTACGCGCTGTTCACATCCAGCTGCCGCTCTACAATGGCAGACAACAATGCAAACTAGCCACAGACTGCACACAGCACAGCCAGTGATTTTCGTACAGAGCGCTACGTAACGTTGACAATAAGAAAACATAAACAGCAAACTTACATAAAGAAATATAAACAGCCTACTTACAAAGCAAAACGAGGATAATGGAATGTAGTCGAATTAAGTCGGGTGATGCTGAGGGACTTAGATTAGGAAATGAGACACTTAAAGTAGTAAAGGAGTTTTGCTATTTGGGGAGCAAAATAACTGATGATGGTCGAAGTAGAGAGGATATAAAATGTAGACTGGCAATGGCAAGGAAAGTGTTTCTGAAGAAGAGAAATTTGTTAACATCGAGTTTAGATTTAAGTGTCAGGAAGTCATTTCTGAAAGTATTTGTATGGAGTGTAGCCATGTATGGAAGTGAAACATGGACGGTAAATAGTTTGGACAAGAAAAGAATAGAAGCTTTCGAAATGTGGTGCTACAGAAGAATGCTGAAGATTAGATAGGTAGATCATATAACTAATGAGGAAGTATTGAATAGGATTGGAGAGAAGAGAAGTTTGTGGTAGAACTTGACCAGAAGAAGGGATCGGTTGGTAGGACATGTTCTGAGGCATCAAGGGATCACCAATTTAATATTAGAGGGCAGCGTGGAGGGTAAAAATCGTAGGGGGAAACCAAGAGATGAATACACTAAGCAGATTCAGAAGGATGTAGGTTGCAGTAGGTACTGGGAGATGAAGAAGCTTGCACAGGATAGAGTAGCATGGAGAGCTGCAGCAAACCAGTCTCAGGACTGAAGACCACAACAACAACATGTTGCGGTCCCCTATATTATCATAATTCTTTCTTGTGTCCGCTCCGCCAAATACGTGCTCTATTCACGCTCTTGCCGGGTGTAAATATAAGTAAAGTTAGGCGTCCAGATTTTCTTACATTCTTTTAGTCACATTCGTTGAGGACACCGTAAGTATACCTCAGACAGTGTCCGGACCTGGGCGGAAGCGGTACAGTTGGCTGGAGGCGTTTAATATGAGGAGAGGGGCAGTGTGCACTGTGGTCTCTAAGCTGTGAGTTGCTCGACAGAACAGAGTCGGAAGTTTCAGCTATGACACTCCTGTTTGAACTATGGAAGAAGGAGGGGGCGCTGTCTCAGGTCCCGAAATAGCAGGAACATTTTCTTTTCTTCGCTCCTAAGCTCGCAGGAGAATTCTGTTTAATACTGAGTGCGATGCAGAACTTCTCCCTTAGAGATAAGTCAATGCACTGTACTTTGCTGTACGTTTAAAGAGAATACTGTATTCCACCGTGTGTTGGGAATCCTTGTCTTGCGTCTGGCATACAGTTCTTGGGAGAGATTTGCTTTTATTCACTTGCACTAAGACGTTGCTTGATTTCGCCTTATGCTGAGAGTTTTTATCACACGTTTGTTGCTGGCAGTAAAAGCTTTGTTTTAGCAGTTACAGGCAGCAGTCGGCTTTCTAAAGTGTTGGGTTTCAGCTCTCGCTACATTTGCGGGTCTGCAGCTTTGTCGCCAGTAGCATCATTGCATTCAGCCAGCACTCTTTGTAGACTGTGATGTAACACCGGCTTCTTACGACAGATACAGGCTAAATTGTTGGGATCACCTATAACGGTTACTCCACTGAGGTTACACGCCAATCAATCGATTCTTGTAGCTTGCTCTAGTTTTCGTCCGACCGAAGAATTAAGTCAAATCGTGTAGTGTTTTCCAGATCACGTTACCCACTTTGGGCTGAAGCAGGCAGAAGTTTCCCAATATTAGTTAAATGCATTTATTGCACAACTGTTTGAGTCCACAACACATGTATTGTATCTTATTTGTGTCGGTAAATTTCTGAGCTTTTGTTTAAAACTAATGTCTTGTGAACACTAGCATTTGTCCTTCCAGTAGCATTATACTTTATCCGTAATCTTTCTTTTACTGATATGGTTCTTGTTTTAAATTGTGCTCTAACATTGCCAACAGGAGGTATTTATGAGTGACAGGGCCAGATTTCAAGGTGGAGTTAACTTGGAGTTTCCGTTGTGCAGATTAACACTAACGGGTCTCCCTACGCGCTTACCTCGGAACTCCACAGTTGAGAGATATAAAGGTACTAGTGAAAACCATGCTTGTACCAAACACACACAATAAACTTGCGGGGGCGCGTTAGAAATAGTTGACTCCGTCAGGATTCTTTCCTAGGTATCTCACATAGGCAACAGAACTGATTGACGTAAACCTTATTTCAAAATATTTAAATTTGTAAATTTGATGTAAGAGATGACCCAGCTTCCTTCCATAGATATGTATCGGTTTTACTTTACTTCCAAGTACTTGTAAAGCCACGCCATAGTATTAGAACTAGTTATATTTGTGTTTTAAGTTATACTGCTTCCGCATGAACTCGCTGGTTAATGAGTTTTGTTGTGTGTCGATTTTCTTTTGTGTTCCGTCTTGTGAGTATTTTTATAATGAGAATTTTTTGGTAGACAGCATGTTATAATGTCGGTGAGATTTGTACTGTTGTTTGAGGCATATTCGGTAGCCAGAAGAATGCTGAGAGTTTAATTTTTCGCCTAACTTGTATCTTAGTCGTTGAAAAACTTTAGGGGTGTTTTGCGTGGGTTCTGTTATCTTTCGTATGTTCACTAGTGACAGAGCTCGCATGGTAGCTCAGCGGAAAAGTTTTAGCAACATTCGTGAAATGAAGACACACGTGACAGTAAGGGAACGCGAGGTAAAATTCCAAACAGATCTTAAAGCCGGTGAGGACGATATCGAATAAGTGCAGTTTTGTGAAGACCCGTAGTTTGGGCAGGCGTTGGGCGATCGTATGGTGTAACGCCGGAAATGCATATCCCCCTATTTCCATCTATTGTACTATAGATTTCCCTTATTTAGTTACCTGAAGATATAACATTTCTGTGTCTTTGTATATTGTAATTGTTTTACTATATGTATATATATGCATTTATGTCGATGTATAATTGGTTTGTTTTGTGAATATTATTTGTATTTATACGCTGGGTCTGGCCTAGGGAAAACCATGCTATCGAACGAATACATCGATAGGTCGTGTGAAGAACCAAAGTGTTTAGGATCTTTGGTAGTGTTAACTCTGCCGCATGGAGCGCGGGCAGGGAGAGTCTGGCTGGAGTAGTGCGGTTGAGCAGGTGTGTTGTGTGACGCTCCCACGAGTTGCCGTGCTTTCGGGGTTTGGCAGGATGTAATTGCGCTCGACTTGCTTCTGCAACAGCGACGGCCGACAATGAGTGACTGTCGCCACCTACTCGATCGACGGCTTCAAACCTTCAATCAACCAACAAGGAAGACTGGAAGCAGGTAAAGTTTTAGAACTGTATGGCAGACCTCAGCTTTTCATACTGTTCCATTTTCGTAACTATAATTACAGCAACTTAGCATGAACATTTGTTGCTCATTCTCCCAATTGCATTACCAAGCAGGATCCCTTCCTTTTCCGGAATGAACCCGAGTGTCGTTGAAATTCAAACGCCAGCATTAAAGTAATATTATTCCATTTCACTGCTTTTATTTCAAAGTTCAGTTAAAGTATTCATAACTGGCTACAATATTTAGATTGCACAATCACAAATTATGAGTGCGAGTTTTGTTACCATATTTTAGCTTACCTGTGACTACAGCTCAGCTTGGTACGTACTAAATTTTACTATTGTTAATTGTTCAGAATCATTAAATTCAAGTTCAAAGTTAAATCTCTTATTTCTAAATTGCGTAGATTCAAGTAGCTTTTGAAATGATTGTTGAGGTAGCCCAAGACTAACCTTATTTTATTGAATTTCGTAGTGCTTCAGAAACAAAGCTCACTATTAATCTCAGTCACTAAATTAACTTTCAATTTTCCGGGTTTATTAATTCTTTTGCTAAATTAAGTCAGAGTGTAGCGAAATTTATTACTTCTGACAAACTTTCAGTTTTCACACTACACGTGTCAACCTTCAGTTGCCACGCTTCTAGTGCTAATTATATGTGCAATAACCTTTCTTTTTCAGTTACTATAGTAATTGTCCATAGGACTGGCGACCGTAATTTTCCCCAAATCTCAAATATCTAATTACAGCTAATTAATTGTTAACGTAACGGCCGCACATTTACTTTCTTTATTAACTTTACCCCTATTTCAAAATTAATTTCCACCTGTTTCATTAGCATTTTTCCTTTCATTTAGATGTAACCCTTTCCTCCCTCTTTATGGACAGATTAACTTCGGTGATGATTGCTTTTCCCAAATTTCCATTAGGTACACGCGGTTTAATTTTTCACTGTCATTACGGTCGATAAGTGAGGAGGAGGCTACAATGGCCAGCGAAAATGAAGAGTAAAGGCAGGTAGACCCAAGTATTGAAATACGAAATTATGTCGGGAGCCCAATCGGACAGACAGCTACCTTTCGTAGTTGCAGCGAACCACTGTCGTGTACATGAGCATGCAACAGTCCGATCGAAACACGCAGAGATGAATTTTGCGCGCACGCATATTTCAGAATGGATGAGAGAAGGAGATCTTCAGCCAGTACAGACGGAGGACGTCAGAATGACGGACAGGGATTAGATGCTTGCGTGTTGTGTACTCTCGAATATCTTGAAGGTCTATTTTGAACGATGAGTAAGGTCAGTACCGAAACACGGAACGAAATAGAAAAACTTTGTACCGAAACACGGAACGATATCAGAAAGGTCACTACCGAAACACGAAACGAGATAAAGAAAGACAACACCGAACTCAAGGGGGAGATACAAGCCATAAAAAGTGAGGTACGCGAAGTCAAGGATGAAGTAAGAGCACTGTACACGAAACTCGAGCGGGAAATTGACGAAGCAAAACGAACCGCGGAACGAAGAAAAACTGACAGCAAGAGGAGCTAAACGCATTGCTCGTGAAACGCCGGAAGAGACACTGAACACCACAAATGTCGGAACCAGTGTGCTGTCAAAATCAAAGACACAAATATAGATGATGGTGGGAACTCAGTCACAGAAGAGTGAAACTGCAAAACTGGTGCTTAGACGGCTGAACTGTCCACTTTTGAAGAACGTATACAGACTGAAATGAAGCAACTATAGGCAGAAGTCAGATCGAGGATGATGTAGAGTAGCCCTACTGAAAGAGAGATTGAAAGTAACGTACAGACGGCGGACACTGAGGAAGCAAGTGAGAATTCAGAACAACCAACTACTGTTCCCACTGGCAAAAGCCTGAACTCCGAGTGCAGAGCATCAGAACAGTTTCACCCACAAAACATCCGAGCAGAATACAGGATATCAGTGAGTAGTATGGGCCAAGAGTCTGCACACAACCAGCCTGCGATGCAAAGAAGCAGCGCGCAGTACTGTGACGGTGCGTCTGATGAATATAGTTGCAACCGCTTGCGGCGAACTGCTTGACACATTAACCAGTGCCGACGTGAGCAGTGAACAGAGGACAGTATGTGGATATGACAGCATACAGCACGTCTAGATTGAAGAAATAGGAAACATAGTACCAAGACCGACGAGAAGTAGAGAGGAAACCTTTGACTTTAAGCCCTTCAGACCAGAACGAAAGTTCCAGCTTTACTGGGGTGAAGGAAACACTTTGCTTCCCGAAACCTTCACTAGGCAATATTACTTATCGTTGCCACCTCAATGGCCTCTCATGTACAAGCTCGACTTCATGGGTTCACACGTGGAGGGAACCATTGCAGAGAGCATGCATTACACTGCAAGATCTTGTATACCATACCAGGAATCCCGCCATGCTTCCCTAAGCGTATACTGGTCAATGGAGACTGAAGACCGTGTAAAAGCTGAACTACTGATATTTAGGGACTTGGAAAGTTCTGGGTTCCGCAGACCTGTAAATTTATTTGAACAGATGACCAAACGGAACCAGTATTTAGATGATAGGTGCAGCCCTGGTGAGATCATACTGCTGTTTTACATAAAACTGTCTCTTCCAGGTCAGCAAACTCTCGCAGGAAAATGTGAACGCGATGAGTAAGTGTTTTAAAGGATCCTCTGGGCTACGGTCGCAGGTTCGAATCCTGCCTCGGGCATGAATGTGTGTGATGTCCTTAGGTTAGTTAGGTTTAGGTGATTCTAAGTTCTATGGGACTGATGACCTCAGATATTAAGTCCCATAGTGCTCAGAGCCATTTGAACCATTTTGATCCTCTGGGAACTCGAATTCACGTTTGATCAACAGCAGGTACGAGAGAAGCGGAAACAGAAAGAGACACAGCAGGACAGAAGAGATGGGAACAAAAACTGTCACAGATGATAGAATTGGCAAAATAATACAACAGCACTATAAAGGTGATAGGAATTATGGTGGGAATAGTTCACCATGGAGGAATAATGGACGTAATAATCGTCAGCAGTTTCAAATGGTTCAAATGGCTCTGAGCACTATGGGACTCAACTGCTGTGGTCATAAGTCCCATAGAACTTAGAACTACTTAAACCTAACTAACCTAAGGACAGCACACAACACCCAGCCATCACGAGGCAGAGAAAATCCCTGACCCCGCCGGGAATCGAACCCGGGAACCCGGGCGTGGGAAGCGAGAACGCAACCGCACGACCACGAGATGCGGGCGTCAGCAGTTTGATCAATGGTGGTAACAGCCAAATAGTAGTTCCTGTTGGGGTACGATGGTGAGAAAACCGAAATAATTTACAACTGAGGTGGCAAGAATCCAATTCTAATGAGAGCAGGCACAATGTTTAGAGATAAGGCCTCTGAACCTAGGACGAGAGCGTCACGGAAACTATGGTCGGCAAGATTGAATAGGAAGCGGTACGGGCATGACTGATAATGTGCCTGTGACGTCTCAGAGTAAGTCAGATGAATATAATCGAACATGAGGAACACGCTGGGTGAACAGAAATTGTATAAATTTATTTAATATATTGGTTAGAGAATGTAGATAATATTTAGATGCAGTCTTTTATTATGTTTATATTAGTATGCTTGAAAGTAGCGAACCACAGTGCGATGTAAGACAGGATGTAGCACACAAATATATTATTGCATAGTAGTGTTTTTATATTCTATTAGCAGTTTCACAGCACACTTTCCGTACAGTTTACAGATCTATATAGAGCTTGAAAATTGTTGTATCTCTGTCTAACAAGGGAAAGAATGAAATATGAAAGTTTGATGCCACAATGATCTGTAGAGAGTATCTTTGTCCTCCGTAAATTTGATACCTAGTCAATGTTGAATGTAACCATAAATGAAATAAAATTTAGATGTAAGAGAGGTGAATAAAACAGTGAAATTGTATCACAACATAAATTATTAACGCATTTGGAAAGACAGATTTTGAGACTGATTCTTAAAAAGGTAGAGTTTATATGAAATTTCCGTTTATTTAGATGGCCTCACCAGAGGGTAATTTGCCATTTGTTGTTTGTAGCAGCACGCAATTGTGTCGAACGCTGTTGTGTTTGTATTCGTCGAAGGTGCTGAGATACGTAAGACGTCCTGCTCCGAATGGTGACGTGTGATCGTACCATTATTTGTGCACATTGTTGGGTGTTGATTTGTATCCGTCCAGAGAGAAGGGAGATTGTTGTTAGGTGGCCAGCTCTGAAGGGTGCCGTATGAGCGCGCTGCTATGTGGAGTAAGGTTGTGATTTTTAATGGTCTCCGTCGGAAGGTACGGGAGACTTAATACGTTGGCCTGCTCTGCACAGAGGTGTACGAGTGCACCGTTGTCCTATGGATGAACTTTTCGTTTGATTAAAGGTCGTCACAAGGAATTCATGGTACCATCACGTGAGAAATTAAAAACGAGAGAGCGATTATGTTTCTACAGTTGCTAGGGAGGAAGAATGTCCTGAATATATGTTCATCCTAATTCTTAAGGCAAATATCGAGACGACATTGACAGTCGTGATAACGAGGAATTGTATTTTACAAGACTCATCTAATAGAAGATAAGATGCGACTGTTAAGACCCCTAAAGGGACTTCAGCGCGAATAAAGAACCACAACATGCAGTACGAAGAGGAGGGAGTGATATGAGGATGAAGGTAGCGCAAAAATCTCCGATTATTAAAAAAAAAACTGTGCAAAAGAAAAGGGTATGAGGGGAGCAGTCCACTTACTGTAAATTTCATGTATACTGTATTAACATACTCCGCCTCGATAACTGAGTGGTCAGTGCGGTGGTCTGTCACGCAAGGGGCCCGGGTTCGATTCCCGGCTGGGGCGGAGATTTTCTCCACTCAGGGACTGGGTGTTGTGTTGTCCTCATTCTGATTTCATCATCATCATCATGAGTGGAAGGCCAACAGGAAACCACCACTGGAATCACTTCCCTAGACGATCATGAGGTGGACCTCTCTGTTGAGGCTGCCGCCATGACAGGACCTGCGGTAAGGCAGAACACAAAGTTTTTCTTAATATCAAGATAGTATAGCTGGACAAGCAAACATATAGGTGGAAGACATGCCCAAGATCACATCATTTTCATACGCCGTTGCTCGGTCGCAAATTTTCGTTCTGTGGTCAAATGGTGTCACCACAACATCAATAACCAACGGAGGTGCCGCAAGGGCAAGCGAGAGAGAAATTATTTTTTTAAACACATCGGCTGCTTTTTTATACAGTAGATGACGGAGGGAACCTACGAGGTAATGTGATAGTACAACATAACGGGACAAGTAATTCTCTATAACTATAACATCTTACAAACTTATAAGAACTAATTAGTAAAATATGTCAATCAAGAAGATAGTTTCTTTAATTAAATTTTAAAAAAATTATTTGCTTGATACGCATTTTACTTTTGTTCTTACGGAATTGTGAAAGATCATAACTATGGAGAAATACTTCTTCTATTCCTTTGTATTAATCACATTATGTGTAGTTTTCTTCTGTTGTCCATTAAAAAAGTAAGCTTTGCCCATAAAAAGTTATTTCCTTATATATCTGTGTTTTGTCTAATAGATTCGCATGATAAGCTCCAATAATTTATAAATATTATTTAATACGTACAGCATTTTCACACCAAATATTATTATGGACAAATATGCAACTAATGATGAAATGATTACGTAAAGAAGCTCTGCTGTCGTCACACAATGTGTTGATGGACTGCTTCTCTATCAGGCACACGAGACCGTTTCTGTCATTCCACTGTTTTTTCTACGTGTTAGGCCATCGCATCTAGTTACTTCTGCTATTTTGTTCAACTTGGTTTCCCTCGCTATTTTTGAGGCACTTGTCAAGGTTATATTTTTCACTTGTTTAAAATGGTATGTATTCATTTATTAAACGTAGCTGTTGTGCAAGATATGTTGCTAACAAATTGCTTATTTCCAACACGTAATTTTATATGACACTGTACTTTTTTCAGGTCGTCTGAAGATAGGGTAATGAGGAGTAAATTAAAAGGTTGTAGAAAAATCTCAGCGTCTGTTTTCACGCGATCATCCAGATCTCTATGCCCTGTTGGATATCGCGCCAAATCCTGTCCAATAGGCCCGTTAAGATCGTCATAATCCTGAGGTGGTTGGAGGGCCGTGCCCCATAATGCTCCAAGCTCCAAATGTTCTCAACTAGGGAGAGATCCAGCGACCTTGGTGGCCAGGGTGAGGTTTGGCAACCACGAAGACTAGCAGTCGATACTACTGAGTGTGGGTGGACTCTGTCTAGCTGAAATAGAAGCTGAGGATTGCTTGCCATGAAGGGAACAAATTAGGCGTAGAATACGTCCGACGTATCGATATGTTGTAAGTGTGCCGCGGATGACAACCACAGGTGTACTGCTATGACAAGAAATAGCAACCCATACCGTCAATTCTGGTTGTCGAATCGTATGGCGGACGACAGTCCTGTTGGTATCCTACCGCCCGTCCGAGGCATTCCCAGATACATCTTCAGTGGTCATCGGCGCTCACTTCCTAGCCGTACTCATCACTGAAGACAATTCTACTCCTGTCAATGAGATTGCAGGCCGAAGACGTATCTCGAGACTCCCTAGGCGGTGTTGGGATTCCAACCTGACCGTCGCCTACCAGACGGCCCAACAACTGCTTGCATAAGAGCCAGCGGTGGCCCAGCACCTTATGCTTCGCTCTATTTCTAAAGCCCTTTCTCTTCAATAAATCATCCAAATTTTATACGAATGCATTCATTTGTTCGTCTGTACATGGTCATCACATATACCAATTCCCGTCCTAAGCGTGGTCTGTTTTTCTTTTCTCTTTATATATAACGCCAATCATCTCTACGGTATTAACCTACGGTGTTAATCTTTATTAAACTGTTTCTCGATATTAATCAACAGATAACGAACCTATTACTCGTATGTCAATATATATTCAGATCTTCGTGGTATTTCCCTATTAAAAGTAACTTTTCCTCCATTGATAAATTTCAGATGAATTTACATAAGAAAATATTCAGAAATTTTGCTGTTAGTAAGAAATAAAAATGTGAATTAAGGGCAAATACGTGTACTATTAATGTATCGAACTAAGCAGAAACCATAAACAGCAACATCACAGTAACGTCTCCTGTGTATCTCTGCTCGACGTTGGCGACATGTGTAGCACGTCATGTGCACTGTGCTACACCCACTCAACTACTACTCGGAGTCAGGAAAGGAAGGACATTAGTTGATCAAATTTCTAGATGCACAAGAACAATTTTTAGAGGTGGTTGCCCTATTTAATCGATGTTACTAAGCAGACACAAATAACTAGGTGAGATAATCTCGACCATGTTCAGCACCACAGCAGCATGCTGTGCCTGCTGTCAAACTCGCGCCAGGCGATACACCGTTCAATATCGGTATTTTTGGGTCTGATTACTACCATTATCTACGACAGTCAGACCGTATGTGATGACCTTATCTCAAATCGGCCACATGAGGATGTTCTACGAACAACACCGATCGTAACACTATAAATGTGTAATAACGCCGCTGAGGTGGTTTTTATTAATCATTAACTATGTGAGGGATTCAGATCCCATTATGAGATGTTGTTTATGTAATCAAGGACGTTAACTGCAACAGATACACATGAAAGAAAAAGTTGCAAGAGATAATGTAGACTCAGAACTTTCAATTGAAGAAAGCTCTGTCTTTGAGACTGTACGAACAGCACACTGAAAAGGTTTCTGAAGAACATGAGGACTCATTACATCTTTCGAGCCCTCCCACTCCTTTAAGTATTATGTTTCTTAAGCTGCGATTAGCAAATAATCCCGGTAAGGTAAATATCAAAATGCTAGCTGAACTGTTTTGAAGTTTTCACATGTATGAGAAATCTGAAAATGGAGAGCGATGAAGAGAAATAAAATGTAATCTTCATAAGGAAAAAACTGGACGCCACGTGAGCAATAATATATGTCTGAATAGTTATTATTACCATAAATTAGTTTCCATTCTGACGAAAATGGCCAGTGATGGATGCTGTGACGTTGACGTAATCTCACTCGAAGTCATTTTTTGTGCTGTTTACTGGGAGTGTTATAGATATCTTGGGAGTGAGTGGGGTTAAGAATCATTCGCACTTACAACTATTTTTCTCTTTCAGCTGTCCTTGCTGTGACAGTTAATCTCATGTCCTCTAGTACAGCTATAGTGCCATGTATCCACTGAGAACAGTCTCTAACATTCAGTCCATTCTACCACCCAGATTGGAAAAAAAGTGTGGCAATCAATCATTTTGCTACAATCTGACACTGCTTTCCGTCTTCAGAACATATAGCCGCGTACAAATAATGAGCTTATCGCAATGTCGCTCCAGCATGCGACAGGGTGTAACACGCCCTCACCATCCGTGATAACCAGAGCTCATGCGCTTAATAACTTCCAGACACGGCAGACAGGTCATTCTTCAACGTCCAGCACGTTTAACGGCTGCGCAATAAACACGGGAAAAGTGGACCCTCGCAACTCCTGCCAGTGAGCGGAACTAAGAGGACCCAGCGTAGGCGCGCGGGAACCATGAAAAAAGTCCGGGAAAAAGAACACCGAGAGAAGCTGAGATAGATGGATGGCGAAAATAATGACATAAATTACGTAAAAGATACAAAATGGTAGATATGAAATGTAAGCGATGAGAAAACGAGTCAAAAGTGAAGTACGGATTTCTTGTCGCTCTCGAAATGAGTTATGTTGTACTCAAATATTACTTAAAGTTATAAACATGGCTGCGTTGTCAGCGACCACTACAAGGTAAAATTAAAACAATTGCAGCCCTCGGTCTATAAAATGAAGTCTTTCTATCCTAGGTTTCGGCTACTTCTAAGATTGCCTTCATCAGAAATACAACATTTAAAACTGGCATGTCACGTATAAAATAAATATGAAGCGATAACGCTTTAGCCTGATGCTACCGCAGCCCCACATGTCGTGCAGCCCTTAGTGGCCTGCCTCTTTGTTTTCTATTTTAATATTTGTGACTAAAGCGTTATCGCTTCATGTTTATTTTACACGTGACATGCCAATTTTTTTTTTTTTTTCTGTTGAAGACACTCGTTCAAACCTAGGCCAAGAAGGACTTCATTTTCACGACTGAGGGCTACAATTGTTTTAATTTTAAATATTACTTACTTCAAAATTGTTTAGTAGGGTACTCTACGATTAGAATACTCAGTAATACCTATCAATTTCCACTTCTTAAACTATAACTTTCGTAGGTGACCAGGAATCTAATTTGCCGTATTAGCAATCATAGTTCTAACTACCAGACCCCTGACGTGGTCGTCACATAAAGTACACACGTACAATCGCATTAGTTACTAACGTGCAAGAGACACTCCCAAATATTATGGTCCCCTCGAAATACAGTGTGAAGAAAAAAATGCCACAATTGAATGCCGGGATGCGATTCCTCACACATATTGATGAAAATGTTCATCTAGAAAACTCAAATCAGGTGTATGTTGCAGCCCATCGAAACGTACAGAGGAACGTGTATCACTCCACACTAATGTGCCAGCCGTCATAGCCCACTGAATAGATAGCTGGGGCATCGAAACCACTTCCATTATGGATCATATTTCTTGAACCCGTGGACTAGCTGTAGCCCCTTTGATTAGTATCAAAACCTCATGGGTTCTGGGTTCTAAACCAGCAACAGCTTAAATTTACAGTCGCGGCTGCGTGCTCAGCCTGTGTGGATGTGCGGTGAGGTGCTCCATGTTGTAGCTAACTGGTCACGCAAACAAGTGTAACGTGTGTATAGCGTTCCTACCGGACTTGCAAGTAGTAATACTTCTTGTTTCATCGACTTTGCGTGTTGCTCGTCAAGCGGAGAATCTGCTTCGTATCTGAAAATAATGCCCAACGCTTCGGTCAGGAAAAATATTTTGATGTTCGTTTCTGAGAAAAATACAAGACATGTGCAACCTACACCTTTGGAAATTCCTGAGTGGCTGCATGAAAACTTCAGTATCTCTGGTGATAATGCTGAGTTCTTATAAATAGATAATGATAAATACTGTGTTCTTACTAAATTGCATAGTTCTTCTATTTAGACAGACTATTACTGGGAACCCAGAACACATTTTAATTCTGTCGTCGTGATGATTCAATCAGTAACATTCGTATAAAACTGTGAGGGTGCTAAATCGTTCCCCGGAGCTAGACAACCAGGACTTGATCAAGGTACTTCCTCATTATGAACAAGTAAAAAGTATCGAATTCGAAAAATGGTCTAACAGGTACAAGATTCGGTGCTATAACGGGATTATATGTGTATGACTGTTTGTTACGTCCCACTTTCCGTCCCACATTATTGAAGGCAGTTGCAAGGCATATATAATATATGTTGTGTAAACTCCCACATGACACGTGTTCAATGAACCAAGACATCTTCGGCAAAACTGCCCACGGCGCCGGTTTATTCCATGAAATAATCTGCAACTGCGGACGTAATTGGAGGCACAACAACTGATTCGTTGAAGTACTGCAACGGGTGACACCGAGAATACTCGCATGAAATCCACCGATCAATCCCCTAGTTTCGTTGAAGAGGAATTCCCACCGTTGAACAAGAGACCAGCAACAACTGAAGTACACAAGAAATCAGACAACAGCCGAAGGACAAACCCGCTAAAGACGAGACTGCAACTATTGTTAAGAAAACAGCTACAGTGCCCATGCGATTTCAATTCAACAGCAAGAAAACGATACAGTAATGGAAAATGAACTCTGTACTGTTCTGATCCAGATCAAAATAACAAGAAACGGCCATTAGAAAGGAGCAGCACGAGCTCCGAAGAAGACCCTGAGGAAGACTCGGCACAGACCGAGGAAACAAAAGTCTGCTAACGACACAGCAATACAGGGTGGACTGGAGATTTGAATGGATACTCACGCGGACCCAGATGTTCTTCAGTCCCGACAACCGTAGGTGCCGAACACCACAAGGCGCCCACAAGAGAAAAATAAACAATTACCAGTGCCGAAACAACACGCCAGGTAACAACACAGGAACAACTGAAAGAAAGCACAAAAGCTGTGGATGGAAAGCACAACAGCTGTGACTGGAGCATGCAAACACGGAGGTGAAGTAGAAAACTGTAAGGAAACAGCTTTCAGTATCATCACTTAGAGTGAAAGCAAAAAAACAAATCTAAACGCGGCATGCCGAAAAAATAAGAATGATTTTGAGATGGTATACCAAGATGGCGAGAAAGGAAAAATGGAAATTGAATCTACTGGGAACGAATCCGAACAAGACCATTAAATACTGGAATATGAAGGGACATTAAAACTGCCAAATGATGTGCAGTAGACATTAGGAGGGTGCTTACTCGACTCACGCTAAGCACCTGCGGAATAGCGAGTGAAGAAAAGATGATAATTTTGGGGAATTTCTTAAAAATCAGTGACATAGGCATAGCTTTCGTTCAGCGAATAGCTTGCGAAGAGATGAAACTACAACAGCAATACAACGTTATGTCCTACTGTATAAATAAAGGTATCAGTGAAATAAAGAAATACACTAGATACCTTACTTTAAAGGTGTAAATTGGATGCAATACAATATGCAATGTTATGCTTTAACAGGACAAAGGCAACTCAACCGTAGGCAAGTGTGCCTACCCGTTCATCAAGGCAATGCCTCGTGTAACTGAGCTAATGGCACAATTGCAGCACAGCGCAGAGTTGATGCTCCCTGTTCTTGGCAACGTTGCATGGCGTTACAACGCTGCCAGAGCCTCGGTTTTTTTAACTGTGTTTCTATTAAACAAATTGGCTGGACTAGGTCATGCTAGATAAACTTTTGTCTTGAAATGGGATGAGGAACTGCACGCCGACCGCCAAGTGTCTCGTGTTTTCTTCATCCTGTATTCAGGGAAACATTTTATGCCAGTTAAATGAACAGTGCTGAAGTTTTCAGACAACGTAGACTTTCCAGATGGATATATGGAAAACTAAAATCAAAGTATGTGTTATGTATGTTGTCCGTTACTTTCAAAAGGTCTAGGCATAAACAAAGCAACAACGAAACTGATGAATGTAGTAAGAACATCAAACCAGACGCGACGCCGTAGTGAAAGAAATGAAAGCGTTCGCCTGTTTAGAGAGCAAGATTACATAGGACGGTTGATGCAAGGAAGATATTAATTCATTGGCACTGCTGAAGATAGCTTTCAACAGCAAAAGAATACTCTTCATATACTGATTTGGAAGTGATACATAAGTTCCTGAATCTGTACGTCCGGAGATCAGCATTGTATCGAAGCGAAACATAAACGTCACAAATCTACAGAAGTAGAAAATGAAAGCATTGGAAATGAGGTCCTGTCGAAGAATGTTAAACTCTAAGGAAACACATGATGAAATGTCGTAGGGGAGAGTTGTGTGCCCAGATCGTATGCGCTGTAATCATTTTCTGCATAACTTTCGAACATTAAGGTTTTCCGAAGTGTGAAAACGTGTTGCAAGGAACCACATGGTCTTGTACGTAGGAAGAAATTTTCGATTGAATTGTAAAAGCATTTTAGTCTAGGAAATCTGGTCAATACTGTATTTAATACTTTCACTGTTACGTTAGAATTATGCTACACAGCATTCATCAGAAAGTGAAATCAAATTACGGAGAAGTATTGTCAAGAACGAGCAAAAAGTTAAATCAATTTTGTAACAGAAGTTATTAGAAACTAGCACAAATCCCCATTTTCGAAACAGATGTAATTGTCAAGACAGTAAAGAAACGCAGTTAATTAGCAAATGTCGCATGTTTCATAGTAAAAGATCTGTTCCAAGATCCAATATGGCGCACAACCAACGAAGTATAGCTTAGCTTTCACATGTTACGTATTTAGTTCTAGGAATTGACAGCATGTTACACACCATTAAATTCTGAATCTGTACAATTAGCAATATATTCGAAATAGCTTCAAAGCTAGCAAAACCAAGACATTTTTCATAACGCACCTTACGAAGGTGGGGCCGGCGGTGGTGGGCGGGGGGGGGGGGGGGGTTGGGTGGGGAAGGGAGAAGGGTGGTGCTGGTATATGCACTCCCGAAAAAATATTAAAAAATTTTCTGTAGTTGTTATTGAAATTTACAATTCTCTTAAAGAGGTACTGAAGTGTGAGTACAGTACAGAACCTGAAAATACCCTTCAGCACATACACAGCAATATCAATTCGCTTTTAGTGATGTATACTACAGGCTTAATGAGCAGCAAAAAAAAAGAAGGAACCCGTTTTAAAAACGAACGAGTTGGTGCAGTGGTTAGCACACTGGACTCGCATTCGGGAATACTATGGGTCAAACTCACGTCCAGCTACCCTGACTGATTTGTCTTCGTGACTTCTCTAAATAGCTTCAGGCAAATGCCGGGATGGTTCCTTCGAAAGGATACGACTGTTTTCTTCCTCATCGTTCCCTAATCCAAGCTTGTGCTCCGTCGTTAATCACCTCGTTGTCGAAGGGACTTTACGAACTAATTTGCTCTTCCTCCTCCTTCTCTTCCTCCTCTAAAATGTCAAAAATGCGATTTTCGTTCATGTGTCATGACTTTTAACCCCAACTTACTTTTTGAGAAGATATTGATGTATAAGTAAGATCCTGAACCTAAAAAATATTGACTATGACATTCACTGGGGATAGCAGCATCTGATACTAAGACTTAAATTTTTGAGTCAAGTTTAACAGGAATATTTAACACGTGCATCAAATCTGGCAGAACAGTTCAGTAAAAACAGTAAATCTATTTTAAAAATAGGAAAAGATAAGCGAACTGAGATGATGACCATTTTTTATAAAAGGTGGGCATAAACTCCGCCCCCCCCATTCCCCACTGACCTCCCCCCCCCCCCCTCCCACCGCCAATGGTAGTGGACGAGTTAATACATTACACAACATTTAAATGTGTAGAACGTGAAGTATTTAAGAATTCTGCGCAAAACACAGCATCATATCTAACAACTACTAAAATTGTAGCATGTGGCGGAAACTGCTTATGAGGGTCGGAGTGCGCTTTCCTTCTTGTCATTTTAAATTCAGCACTTGACTGAAGTAACGACCTAAAACATCGTGTGTTCCTGGGTACAGTATTCTCCAAGTACACCACTCTCCCCTACTACAAACAAAAAGTAGTTAAGAAGTCTATGCAGAATCCTCGCTAGAAGAAGGGAAAGATTAGTGGTACGTCTACTACAGCGTCAAGGAATAGTAGGCTCGAACAAAGACTACGTATGTAACACATGCAGAGGATGTTAGGTTCAGTAGTCACGTATAGGAGTGAAAATTAGCACATTACATAAACCGTGTAGGACGGCACGAAACCAATCGAAATACTCTCAGAAATGAGCTCAAAAACTCTGAAGGAAAGCACACCGTCGTTCAGCCACCGTGAGTAAAGTCATGGTGTGTCTCCACGCGCCATTATGTCAATCATGCTTCTCCTTTTCTGTCACAGTCCATTAAAGCGTAACTCACCTTTCTTTTCAATGGAATATTTACACATTTCGTTCGGCACTTTTGCATGAGCGCTTCGACAAAAGACTCTCGCATTCTGGCCGTCAGGAAACTTTAAGAACAGGCCACGCGAAGGGCAGCATTATAGGTACCTAGCTTTATTGTAAATCTAGCAGTATGAAAAAAAAAAAATCACAGCGTCTTTACCGTATCTTAGTGTGACCAAAGGCATCTACCTCAAGACACGGATTTATGGATTGTAACTGGTGCGTTGCCGTACATTATAACACGACATCCTAATGCAAATAGAAGAGGCACGTCATTCAGTCACAAACACAGAGGCGCAGACGCACAGGTGGCGGATAAGATCGGATCAAATTCGTGTTGATAGCTGAAAACAGCTTGACTGGAGCACGTTGAGCGCCAGTTTCATACTATTACACTAAGTTCCACAACTGGTGTTGTCTTTGGACTTCCACCGGTCGCTAAGGTGAGCGCGTGACCAGGATAACCAATCCGTTGGCAGCATTTCGCGTCTAGTGCAAAATTGAAACCTAGCCCATAATTAATAAATATTGAAGTATATGTGTCACTGAAGAGTCAGTACGTTCACTTGAAGTGGAAAAGGTGGACGGATACACGTGTGGAGAAGCGACTTCGATATCCGCATTAGTTTAAATGCTATTGCACAATACCATACAACACATACGGTCGCACCAGGCTATGCAGACAGAATGGAGACAGAATTCTATCTAGCTGACATCAACCCTCACACTTGTGAATATCAGCACCTTTGTGCCTGATATTTGATTGACTAGGGGTGTTTGGTTTTTGGAGCAGTGCTCATCCAAATGTAGTGACTGAGAAATTGCTAACAGAAAGTCTTAGAACGCGAAAGTTTCTTTCCAGTTAGACTTTGCATGGGGCCTTAATCAAAAAGAAAAGACTAATATTAATGAATAAATGCAATAATTTTACTAGATGTGTGACCGGTTGCGAAGTCTAGTAACCGGTTGGCCCTGACTATTATTAGCACGCAATCAGACTGCATAAAATAAAAATAAAAAATGACAAGGAATTTCCATTAACGCAATTGATTAATTAAGTCCCCTGCAACTATAAAAGCTACGAAACAACGAAGCACAAGTGTAACTGTTCTGTGTGTAGTAGTGTGACTCAACGTACATGTATCTGGCTCAGTTCTTTCTGAATACGACAAAATATTTGAAACACCATTTACAATGAAGCAACTGAAAAACCAGAAATACTATAATTGCACATAGAAACCAGAATTACAAGTCTAATAAATGAACACGAGCTTACAGTGAACTAATTGAAAAACCAGAAATACTATAATGGTACATAGAAAGCAGAATTACAAGTCTAATAAATGAACACGAGCCAGATGCTTTGTTGACTGTACCTGTGAGCAAGAGGGATTGTTATTAAAGAAAACTGTAATACCTTTTTACCTCATTATATATTGACGAAAATATTCCATTGCACCAGCATCATAAATCAAAAGCCCATCTCCTTTCTCAAATTCATTCTGACAATTGCATCTTCTTTCATCTATACATACACCAACCGAACAGTACAACATTTCAGTCAACACTCGGATCGTCTACTCTCTCGCCCAACAGAAC
Source organism: Schistocerca cancellata (assembly GCF_023864275.1). Classification (NCBI taxonomy): domain Eukaryota; kingdom Metazoa; phylum Arthropoda; class Insecta; order Orthoptera; family Acrididae; genus Schistocerca; species Schistocerca cancellata. Next base: position 958,946,392 of record NC_064626.1, read on the forward strand.
AACGACTACTCTCTACATCCTCTGAACTACTACTGCGTCAGTGGAGCCGGCGGAATTAAATCTTTGGCGCAATCTCTGGCGCTGTGACTCAGTGTAGCCACCTTTCAACTTCCGAGAGGCCTTGTAGTAATGCTGTGAAACTTACACCTCCTAGAGAAAGGAACCGTTATATTTTACAAGGAAGCGACATTGCAATTTATTCTTTTTCGTTATGCGAGTTGAGGGAGGCGATAATTACAATTGGAACATAGATTCACAGGCTGCGACACTCAGAAAGGAAGAGTACAGTGCACAATCAAGTGCTAGGTCCTATTTCAGTCCTCTTATTCATACAGAAATGCATAATTCAATGAAAGATGTGATAGAGTCTTCATGTGGTGTTGAAATTTAGTTTTCATATAAATATTTCCTGGCCAAGGGCATTTTGGCTCTAGAGTAGTCACGCGAGTGACATGTGTTCGTATACGGTACGATAGGGCTTCAGATCCACATCCGGTGTTTATTATTCAGGTTTTCCGTGGTATCCGAAAGTTACGTAAGATGATTGCTAGGATGATTCCATAAAAGCTGCAGCACTTACATTTCAGACCAGTCCTTATCCCTTTCAGGCTTGTGATTCCGCATTAGTCTCTACAGTCAAGGCTCTATAAACCATAGACTTTATTCGTTCCTTCGCTCAAAGGTGAATCAATACATATGTTACTATAGTATAATACAGTACTCTGGCCCAAGAATACTCAACGTTTCTGTTCTTTGAGAAGTGGTAACCAGTCTTCGACTACTGGCATTTTCTGATAGACCATCGAAATTAACATAAATGTTCACAGAAAAATTTCTCTCCTTAGACAACGACGCATTTGTGATAACAATGAGAATGCAGTTTTGCATGTGCGTATGACAGTAGTCTGGTGCATGGAGTGCACAACGTAACTGTGCATGGAGGAAAAGTAGTAAGTCGTAGGACGACGTCTACGTCCTGTGTTGGACCATCGAAATTTATATAAGTATTCATGTACTTCTACATGACTTCTATGAAATTCAAGCTTAAGCGCTTGGAGTTTAAAACTATCTCTTGACCGTTCCACTGAGGAATACCACGTAGGAAAATGAATACCTTTCGTCCGAGCTCTGATATCTCTTTTTTTTTTATAAAGGTAATCGTTTCTCCCTATTCAGGTGGAAATCAACAAAATATTAAGCTGGTGAATGAGTTCGCAGCGTGTTTGTATAAGTTTAAAGAACACAACAAATACGCATAACAGAGACTTCAGTTGACAATAAACTATTCTCTTTCACTATTTACAACTGTCTGTCAACGATGGGGTAAATTTTCGACTCAGCCACTATAGATCTCATGTGGTTTTGGAACGCATTTTCATCCACCAAGGAAGTCCCTTGAAGGTTATTCTATAAAAATAAGGTGAAAATCTCAGGGCACAAGATCAGATAAATAAGGTGGGTGCGGAAGGACTTCCCAATCCAACTCCAGTATAGTGGTGTTTGTTAGTTTAGCGGAATACGGGTGGGGGTTATCGTGCAGTATCATCACTTCACACAGTCTTCCTAGTCGTTGCTCCTGGACTGCTTCTGCAAGATGTCTCACTTGTGGTGAATAAATGTCAGCAATGATGGTTACACCTCATCGAAGCAATTCATAGTACATGTCACTCTCCCCGTCCCATCAGATTCATAAAATTATCTTTCGTGAAGGCGCGCCCGTCTTTGTATGAAGAGTTGTTCCTTTGTTTAGGCTCAACCATTCCTTTTTTTTTCCTTACGTTAACATAAGGACTCCATTTCTAGACACCATTAACGAAATAGGATAGGAATGATCCGTGTTTTTCACGAGCCAATTGATGACAAACAAGCAGTGATGCACACATGACGAACCCTATTATTTTTGTGATTTTGACTTAGATTAGATTAGATTAATTATTAATCTCTTAGACCCACAAAAGAGGGGATCCTTCTAGGTGTGGAGCATGTGGCACCCGTACGCCCGAGTTTTTAACCTTCCGCATTGCATGCAAATGCCGCACGATGGTGGGATGTTTACAGTTCATCACATTTGCCAGTTCTCTAGTATACTGACGTAGATAATTGTGGATTAATGCGTTTAAACCATTTTCATCACACCCCGGACGTCTTCCAGAACGTGGAGAGTCACTAATGACAAAACGACCCTCCTTAAAATGAGAAAATCACTTTCTTGCCGTGCACTGCACGATGGCATAATCCCCTAGCACAGCGCAAATGTTTCAGGCTGCTTCTGCTGCTGTCACCCCACTACTGAACTCGAACAGAAGAACATGTCGGCAGTGCTACGCTTTCTCCACTTCGCACTCCATTTTCTAGCGTCCACAGCCTCATATCTCCTAATGACAAAAAGACAATATGTAAACTCAAATATCAACATTGAACTACAAACAAATTCTGACAATCGATAAATGAACCATATCAACCGCAATACGAACATGCAACACAAAAACGATAAGAACTTATGGAAGAAGTTAATAGTTTCGCTTTCGGAGAGATACTTGGTGACAGAAACTGCAGTAAAAAGTCTCGCTACACCGAAAAACTACATTATTTTAGTAATTGCATCAACTCACTTATTAAATCCGTGACGCTCTCACCATATTTCGCGATAAGACAAAACAAGTTATTGTGATAGAATATCTTCAAATGTCCTCCGCCAGAGCTATCTGGTTAGGATCCCACACAGTGCTGCAGTACTCCACAAGACGATGGGCAAGCGCATTATAGGAAGTCCCTTACATGGCCTAAGTATTCTGCCAATAGAATGGAGTCTTTCATTCACCTTCTGTACAACATATTCTTTGGTTCTAGCATAGCCTGCTCATAACTGTAATCCTTAGGTATTTGATTGAACATACAACTTTTAAATTCGTATGAACTGTCGTGTATACAAAACATAATGGAATTTTTTAATAATCATGTGAAGGACGTCATTCGTTTTATTGTTCAGGGTCAATGTTCAATTGTTCTACCATTTTCATATCTCGCGTAAATAATGTTGTAATTAGTATTGATCTTTCGACAAGTTCACTGGACGATAATATTCCTCTCTATAGAAATTCAGGAATTTGAGATAAGCCCGAGATTGGAGCTAGCCTCATCCTAGAAGTACAGCGACTCACTAATAAGTGTTGCCACGTTGAAATTTCCCGCACCACGTAATTATTTATCTCATTCAGGATGGTCCCGTCGAAGAGAAGTATGTTTCCTTAAGGGGATCAGTGCCATCCAGTACTAAATGTTGATTGATGGACCGGTAAAGTGTTATCTTCTTAATTAAAAATACTGGCGGAGTTCGAGATGAACAAAAGAGCAGGTTAGTTCCTTGGGTCAGTTCTACAGCTGTAGTGTGATAGTCTTGATTTTTGCGCTTTTCTAATCACTGAAAAGAGTTTCCTCTAAGGAATTCTTGAAAATAGTTAGGTAATTACCTGGTTCAACTTCCACTTCAGTGGCGTTGTTTAATTGTGATCACTCTTCAGGATGGTTTCGTGCGTTTCTCCACTAGTGTCATTTTCCGACTATCTTCATAAATTCAAAACTGCTGCGTTTTACATCAACAGCCTAAACAACAAATCGAAGCTTGTCTCTGTGGCTCTCCCCTTCGGCCATTGAACTCCAATTGAAACGACTGAAATTGTGATATGTACCCAGTCCCCGTTTTTCTCCGATGAATGACATGTTTTATTAGTTTCAATTTCTCATGGGTGCAAGATTTACCATTTTGAACTTTTGCAGTAGTTTCGTTTTATAGAAATCACTGTAGTCCTGAGCAATCCTGTTTGAAACGGAACGTGAACCTGGTGAAATAATCTCGGCGTGGTTAATCCGTGCGCCCTTTTTCGTGAATGTTGAGTGATTGATACTGCTAGAAATTTTTAACCTAGGCATAAGAGACATATTTCATTAGCAGTGATAAAAACAACATGCTTTGTTATTGGTTCTCATTTGCGGCTAACAAAAGTAATTACGTAATTGCCGGAAATAAAATGATGTAATATTTTCTTTAATTCTTTTGCCAAGATGTTGTTTCGGAATCTCTATAGTTACCTTGTGCGGTTACTTAAGATGACTATGTTCAAATCTGTGGGAATTTCTAAGGGTCCAAACTGCTGAGGTCGTCGGTCCCTAGACTTACACACTACTTAAGCTAACTTGTGCTAAGAACAGCACACACAGCCATGCTCGAGGGAGGACTCGAACCTCCTGCGGGAGGGGCCGTGCAATCCGTGACATGGCGCTTCAATCCACCCGGCCACTCGAGCGGCTAAGATGACTATAGCGTTAAAAAACAGTTAATAGATCGTGTTATTAATTTCGCGCTACTGCTATGGTCGCAGGTCGAATCCTGCCTCGGGCATGGATGTGTGTGATGTCCTCAGGTTAGTTAGGTTCAAATGGCTCTGAGCACTATGGGACTCAACAGCTGTGGTCATAAGTCCCCTAGAACTTAGAACTGCTTAAACCTAACTAACCTAAGGGCACACAACACCCAGCCATCACGAGGCAGAGAAAATCCCTGACCCCGCCGGGAATCGAACCCGGGAACCCGGGCGTGGGAAGCGAGAACGCTACCGCACGACCACGAGATGCGGGCGGTTAGTTAGGATTAAGTAGTTCTAAGTCTAGGGGTCTGATGACCTCCGATGTTAAGTCCCATAGTGCTTAGAGCCATTTGATCCATTTTAACCTGCTGCGTTGCCCAGCCGGCTGACTACCCCCCCTAATCTTAACCCATATATACCGGACGATTATCATTCCATTAGAAAATAGTATATATACGTTCTGCAGTGTGTGCAGTGGCTGGGAGTGATGAGTAAATGAACATTATAGTATTGGCATTTTCTCATTATTAAGTGACTTATTTGTATATTTTACACCAGGTGTAAAACGAGTGAGGTAGTACTACTTTAAACGGAGTGGCCCTGTTTTCGGAAGTGTTGAGGTGTCAGTCTTCATCCAGCCATCGAGATTTAGATTTCCGTAGATTCTCTAAATTATTTCAAGCAAATGTCGGGATGGTTCCTGCTATGAGGACTACCTGTCTCATCCTTCCCATTCTAGACCTCAAAGTCAGTAAATGTTCGTTTATATTCATTACTTTATTTTTGTTTCTCTTAAAATTCAACACGAAGGCCTGTCCAATATCCCTGTATAACACATTTACGGATAAATAAGAATTATACATGTCGGATCTCCAGCCGCAACATTTTGTCATAATATTACTGGGGTCCACCTGGCCACCATCTTCGCGTGAGTAAGCCGTAGCACTAACTCTCTGGAACTGAGATCAAACACGCCGCGGCAGCTCCTTTACGCACCGCCTGTAGGACCATTGCGTGTGCGCGAACGTAATTGCTCTCTAGCGCAAGGCACAGGGGCGCACCTGTGCTGAAAATTGGCGCGAACGATAAAACGATATCAAAGACTGTGGACAGCTTTTGATGACTGGAATAAATACCGTTGTTTTCTAATGTCAGACAAAACATGGTTCCAAATCTTACTTAAAGGGTACCCCATCTCTCTGTTTATAATATTTGTATAGTAGCCGGATTTCAATGGCTTCCTTGACCACATAGTCGCAATAACGCGATGCAGTGTCAACCACTTGTGTCTCATCGTACAACTTTTTACGTCCTTCAGTAATAAAAAGTTTTGCAACTGCAGATTTTTCTGGCTGAAATGAAACCGCGTGGCAATGGTGCTCCACGCATGGAATCTGGACCGTACGAATCGTTTGTCCAATATAGGCTTTCCCGCAACGGCTGTGAATTTTGTAGACACCGGGCTTCCTCAAAACCAAACCATCCATCGCTGAGCCCAGCAGAGCTCTGGTCTTAGCTATTGGACGGGATACATTTTTAATAGAAAATTTCTTAAAAATTCTTCCTATTTTCGAAGATATGCTTTCGCAAAATATAGGAATTCCACCGATTTGCAGATGTCTTCCGTTGGTACACGAGAAGGTCCAGGATAGAGCACAACGGATCTGATTATCAGTATCACCATTCTGCTTGAACACAGAATTTAGATGATCCAGTTCATGTGTCAAACTATCTGCAACTGATATGGCATAAGCTCTTTTTACCAATGTATGTAGGACTCCATCGCGTTGGTGCGCTGGATGACAACTTGATGTATGAATATATTGGTCCGTATGCTTTAGCTTGCCATGAACACTGTGTCCTAAGGTCCCATCATCCCTCCTGTTGACCAAGGCATATAAAAACGGTGTCTTTTCAACTTCGATCTTGAACTTAATATCGGGATGCAGACAGCTAAAATGACGTCGTAAACGATCCAGAGTATCCCTCCCTTGCAGCCATACCATAAACGTATAGTCGAGTTATCTCCAAAAACAAGTCGGTTTTAAGAACGCCGTCGTTAGTGTCATGTCCTCAAAATATTCCACAAGCAAATTGGTGTCTATGGGGGATAATGAACTCCCCATAGCAATCCAATAGTTTCTTCAAAGTACTTGTCGTGAAATTATTTTTACGGAACCACATCAAGAGCCTCTACGGGGTGGAGATGTTTGAAACTGTAAAGAAGTATGATAAACCTCGTAAGAAGAAGGGAAATTTTCTGAGCGCCCTCGCTTTTCTACTGAGATGCTGGAATTAAGGTATAATGCGTAAATTGCTATAAGTGTTCATTGCATTGGTACAAAAAAGGTCCCGCCTAGATTACACGGTTTGCCTAAGGTACGCAAGCAAGGAGTTCCTCTTCGCACTATTGTTAGCCATTTGGACGCTCCTACTTACAACTTAGCCAAGTATTTAGCATCTATTCTCATTCCCGTTGCCGGAAAATGCGAACATGACATTTTCAGTTCTCTTGTTTTTATGCAGCGTTTCAAGACTTTGTGTCTCAATCACACGGCTCAAACGGCTCTGAGCACTATGGGACTCAACATCTTAGGTCATAAGTCCCCTAGAACTTAGAACTACTTAAATCTAACTAACCTAAGGACATCACACACACCCACGCCCGAGGCAGGATTCGAACCGGCGATCGTAGCAGTCCCGCGGTTCCGGACTGCAGCGCCAGAACCGCTAGACCACCGCGGCCGGCTCAATCACACGAATTTGCTTATTAGTTTTGATGATGTTTCACTTTTTACCATAGTTCCTCTTCAAGATTCTTTGCAGTTCGCGGTGAAAAATTGGACGAAGAAGCAACTGAGCTGTGTAGCCATCTGTTGACGTCTTCGTATTTTTTATTTAGTGACAAATACTTTGAACAAACTGACGAAGTGGCCATGGGAGTCAATTATCCCCCATAATAGCCTATTTTTTGATGGAAGATTTTGAGGACGTACCACTGGAGACGCCGTTCTTAAAACAAACTTTTGGAGGTAAGTCGAAGATACGTTTATGCTATGGTCACATGTAATTGATATTCTGGATTATTTCCTAGATCATTCTAGTGCCTGCATCCCAATATTAAGCTCACGATGGAAGTTGGAAAGGATTGAAAGCTTCCGTTTTTATATATTTTGGTCCACTGGAGGGATGTTGGGACATTAGGACACAGTGTTTAACGTACGCCCATACATACGGACCGATATCTTCATACAGCAAGTTGTCATCTACACTCCTGGAAATTGAAATAAGAACACCGTGAATTCATTGTCCCAGGAAGGGGAAACTTTATTGACACATTCCTGGGGTCAGATACATCACATGATCGCACTGACAGAACCACAGGCACATAGACACAGGCAACAGAGCATGCACAATGTCGGCACTAGTACAGTGTATATCCACCTTTCGCAGCAATGCAGGCTGCTATTCTCCCATGGAGACGATCGTAGAGAAGCTGGATGTAGTCCTGTGGAACGGCATGCCATGCCATTTCCACCTGGCGCCTCAGTTGGACCAGCGTTCGTGCTGGACGTGCAGACCGCGTGAGACGACGCTTCATCCAGTCCCAAACATGCTCAATGGGGGACAGATCCGGAGATCTTGCTGGCCAGGGTAGTTGACTTACACCTTCTAGAGCACGTTGGGTGGCACGGGATACATGCGTTCGTGCATTGTCCTGTTGGAACAGCAAGTTCCCTTGCCGGTCTAGGAATGGTAGAACGATGGGTTCGATGACGGTTTGGATGTACCGTGCACTATTCAGTGTCCCCTCGACGATCACCAGTGGTGTACGGCCAGTGTAGGAGATCGCTCCCCACACCATGATGCCGGGTGTTGGCCCTGTGTGCCTCGGTCGTATGCAGTCCTGATTGTGTCGCTCACCTGCACGGCTCCAAACACGCATACGACCATCATTGGCACCAAGGCAGAAGCGACTCTCATCGCTGAAGACGACACGTCTCCATTCGTCCCTCCATTCACGCCTGTCGCGACACCACTGGAGGCGGGCTGCACGATGTTGGGGCGTGAGCGGAAGACGGCCTAACGGTGTGCGGGACCGTAGCCCAGCTTCATGGAGACGGTTGCGAATGGTCCTCGCCGATACCCCAGGAGCAACAGTGTCCCTAATTTGCTGGGAAGTGGCGGTGCGGTCCCCTACGGCACTGCGTAGGATCCTACGGTCTTGGCGTACATCCGTGCGTCGCTGCGGTCCGGTCCCAGGTCGACGGGCACGTGCACCTTCCGCCGACCACTGGCGACAACATCGATGTACTGTGGAGACCTCACGCCCCACGTGTTGAGCAATTCGGCGGTACGTCCACCCGGCCTCCCGCATGCCCACTATACGCCCTCGCTCAAAGTCCGTCAACTGCACATACGGTTCACGTCCACGCTGTCGCGGCATGCTACCAGTGTTAAAGACTGCGATGGAGCTCCGTATGCCACGGCAAACTGGCTGACACTGACGGCGGCGGTGCACAAATGCTGCGCAGCTAGCGCCATTCGACGGCCAACACCGCGGTTCCTGGTGTGTCCGCTGTGCCGTGCGTGTGATCATTGCTTGTACAGCCCTCTCGCAGTGTCCGGAGCAAGTATGGTGGGTCTGACACACCGGTGTCAATGTGTTCTTTTTTCCATTTCCAGGTGTGTATCATATAAACGCATGGGGTTCTACGTAATTTGGTAAAAAGAGCTCAGATGCAGACAGTCTGACACATGAACAGGATCATCTAAATTCTGTGTTCAAGCAGAATGTTTATTCTGACAATCAGATCCGTCGTGCTCCATCTTGGATCTTTGCGTGTACCAACAGAAGATGCAAGGAAATTGGTAACATTTCTATCTTTTGCGGGAAGCATACCATCAAAAACTGAAATATTTTTAAAGAAATTTGATATTAAAAATGTGTGCCGTCCACCAGCTAAGACTAGAGCCCTGCTGTGCTCAGCGAAGGATGATTTGGGTTTGAGGAAGCACGGTGTCTACAAAAATCCCTGCTATTGTAGAAAATCCTATATTGGAGAAACGACTCGTACGGTCTAGTATCGATGAGTGGAGCGCCATCGCCATACGCGTTTCTTTCAGCTAGAATTATCTGCAGTTGGGGAACATTGTCCTATTGAAGGACATAAAACGTTGTTCGATGAGATACAAGTGGTTGCCCCTGCGTCGCGCTATTGGGACTGTGTAGTGAATGAAGCCATTGAAATCCGGCTATCTGACAATATCGTAAACAGAGATAAAGGTATCCTTCAAGTAAGTGTTAGAGCCCTGTTTGCTTTGACATTAAAGAACAACGGTCTTTCTTTCGATCATCAAAAGCCGTCAATAACGTTTGTATCGATTTACCGTTTTCTCAAGTTTTCACCACCGGTTCGCCGTTGTGCACTGCGCTAAAGGGCTGTTAAGTTCGCGCACCCGCTGTGGACCTACGGGCGGTGTGTAAAGTAGCCGCTACGGCATGTACAATTAAGCTCTGGTCAGATAGAGCGACGACTTACTCACCCGAAAATGACGGCCAGGTGGACCGCCTAAATATTGTGTCAAGATGACCATATTTTCCCGCTGGAGACTCGACATGAATATCATCAATTACTTCACCGGGAAAGTGTAGGGAATCGCACCAAGACCAGTACCTGATTTTTTGGGAGCGGTTCGCGTTGAGCCAAACACAATTTTTATTGTTCATTTTATTCCCCAAACGCATTTCGCTTGAGTTTCTACATCATCAGTGGCTTTTTGTCATCTTCTATAAAGTAGGAAATATGTTTTTTTTCAATTTGTACACTTATAAGTTTAAGTTTTTAAAGACAATAGTTACATATTTGAGAGAGTGTCAAAATTTTTGTGTATATACCTCATTACCTCATGCTGTAGATTTCCTGGAGTTTATATAACCTAATGCAGTTATTTCATCTCACAGTTTGTCATCTGCGACTATACAGAACTTAATGTAGTACAGTTATTTATTTCTAAAATATACGACTGGGCATTTTATCGTTATCCCTAACACTAACTAATACAATGAGGAAGATTTTGTGTGCATGCAAGTGTGAGTGTGTGTGTGTGTGTGTGTGTGTGTGTGTGTGTGTGTGTGTGTGTTTGGCCGGCAGCTGTGGCCGAGCTGTTCTAGGCGCATCATCCCAGAATCGCGTTGCTGTTACGGTCGCAGGTTGGAATCCTGCCTCGGGCATGGATGTGTGTGATTTCCTTGTTATTTAGGTTTAAGTAGTTCTATGTCTAGGGGACCTCAGATGTTAAGCACCATAGTGCTTAGAGCCATTTGAACCATTTTGTGTGTGTTGTGTGTGTGTGTGTGTGTGTGTGTGTGTGTGTGTGTGCGAGAGAGAGAGAGAGAGAGAGAGAGAGTGAGTGACAGTGAGAGCGCGAGGGGGAGAGAGAGGGAGAGAGAGAGAGAGAGAGAGAGAGAGAGAGAGAGTGAGAAATATGTTTCATATAGTATTAGTTAATCGTAGGCGTAACCATAACTCATCCAGTCGTAGGTTGTCGAAGTAAATTACTGTTCTACATTGAGTTGTATGTGGCTGCAGATGACAAACTATGAAACAAAACAACTACATTAAATTAAATTAAATCCAGAAAATTCAAAGTAGGTGGATATATACTGTATTTGAAGCATGTAAATACTCAAATTTATTTGTATACAAGTACAAAAAAAGCATTTTTCCTCTTTTTTGGCAGATAACAAAACACCAACTGATGACGCTGAAACTTCAACGAAACGTGTTTGTGGAATGAAAAGAAACGTAAAAATTGTGCGTTGCTCCAGGTGGACGGTCACCAAAAACAAATCTATTTGTATGTAACCATGGACAGAAGAGCTTCATCCTTCATTAATATTACCACCATTTCTACTAATACTATAACGACAGACTTTTCATCCCTATCAACGCTGTAAGCTACGCTTTTTCCCACAAACTGAACGGAAAGAAGAGGACATTCTCTGATCCTAACTTATTTGAGTATACTGGATGCACAGATGTTCTTATTCAACAAATTGATTTGTAATTCCGGAGAGGAAATATAAATGTTAAAGAAAACTTTGGAGCGTGCAGGCAAATACTGCGAAAGCCGAAATACTCCATTGCTTCCATCTCCAAAAGCAAGTATTTCTGACGGAGATGCACTTGCCCTTCCATCAAATATTCTTCCATCATACAGAACTATGGTGGCCTCGAAAAGGGACCATCATTAAGTTTATTTCTGATTCAATGTCCTGGATGCAAGCGTACTTGAATGATTCATTGAAGACGTTGACAAGGGGACAAATCTGATACATTCTGCCACACCCCTACTGATTTACTTTTTTCTGCAGAGCAATGTTATTCAAAAGAATAGAATGAACGATTACTTTAAATCCGTTACGTGACATTGCTTCTGACACCAACTCTGGAGTTGCAGGACTCCAGTACGTCCTACGATTACTCATTGTCCCACGTTCACAGACGTGATGATCCCTATGAATTTCTCCATTTCTTTCCTTTCAAATGGTTGATATGTTTTCTGTATAAAGAGAATTTTAGTTTGAAGAATTAATGTTTCACAATATCACTGGTCAGCAGTTTCCAGATAACTTCTTTGGAGAAGCATTCATTTGTAAGATACTGGTATCTGGGTTTAATATTGCTATTTTTACTAGAATGTAGTCTTGCTGAAATATCTCTCTTCTGACAATGGTATATAAGTTTATCTTGCACGTTGGTGGTTCATAACTCACGACATAGCTGATTACTTCAAGCTGACTGCCCTCTGTCTTGTTGCGCATTGTTTAATCAGGTTCGTTTTACTAGAGCTGGACGCTAGTTGTTGGTACTTTCAGGTTCATTATCTTCACTCTCGAAGGAATCACTACTTTCGGCTTCTCCTGTCGCATATATTCTTCACTAGAGTCCTTGGAATCCTGAAAGTAATCTTCACTGTTTATATGTGGAACTAAAGCTCAAATAATTTGCCTAGCTATTGTACCATAAAACGCCCTGCAAGTTAAAACTCATTCAGAATTACTGATTGTATAAGGAGGGAGCTTAATTGAGATTGACTTCAAATGCCTAAAGTCTACATTTGCAGGTTTTTAATATCTTGTGTCACTTCTATCACTTGTACAGTGTATACCTATCGCCAACTATGATAGTGTGGTATCCACCACAATTAAGCCTCCGCACCGAGCGGCGGCGCGCTATTACGCGCGACCGAGAAACGCATCTTTGGCCGCACTTCTCCGTGCTCGGCCCTTTGCTAGCAACGCAGGCTGCCTTCGCGCTCGCGCACGCTTCAAACCATTCAGCGATTGTCCACTCATAACTCAGTGACTGACCGCCCAAAATATATAGCGACCCCAATCGCCGGCTGCATTAACTATGGAGCCTTATTTAACGCCGCTACTGACGCCTACAAGCCTGTTCTCACCGTGCTATGTTCCACTCCACAACTAGGAAGTACAACACTGCTGTGGACCTGCTGTTCGATGTTGATTTGGCTGCGCTGTGGACTTAGAATCCGAATGCTATCCTTTGACTTCCTCCTTCACTAGGCTTGGTATGTCAACGAACTTGTGGTTTCCGCTGAAATTCCGCATTTCACTTGCACATCCTAGACACTGGGGCCGGCCACCGTGGCCGAGTGGCTCTAGGCGCTTCAGTCGGGAACCACGCTGCTGGTACGGTCGCAGGTTCGAATCCTGCCTTGGGCATGAATGTGTGTAATGCCCTTAGTTAGGTTTAAATAATTTAGGGGACTGATAAACGCAGATGTCAAGTCCCATAGTGCTTAGAGCCATTTGAACCATTTGAACCTGGACACTGGTAACCACCATCAGTTTATATGTTTTCCATAAAGTGTTCATCTGCAACTTGACGGTTGGTAACAGCAATATTTTGGAGCAGTGTTGTACCAGTAAACTGTAGAAAGGTGATACATTTATTGCATTATTCCTGGTTAGAACAGATGGACATCAGTTTCCTGCCTAAAATAGCAAAGCGCTCAGGTAATAAAGGTTCTTATTTCATGTAGGCACTGTATAAAATATCTGAAGAATATATCTATTTATTTACCCCTTATGAAGCTAGAAAAAATTAGGGCTTGATGGCCATCTCTTACATCTGACCAGGAAGAATAGATAATAATCAGAATAATAATAATTTGCTTTATTAATAGAAATATTAACCTGTACTAAAAGAGTCTTGTACATACTGATCAGCCGGAACAATATGATCACCTTCTTAATAGACGGTATTTCCAATTTTGGCACATATAACGGCGGGGACGCATCGTGGCATGGAAGCAATGAGATATTGATATATCGCTGGAGGGAGCTGGCACCACATCTACACACACAAGTCACCTAATTCCTATAAATCAGACGGAGGGGGGCGATGAGCTCTGACGCCATGTTCTAACGTTCCAGATTGGTTCGATCGAGTTCAGATCTGGTGAGTTGGGAGGCCAGCACATCAACTGGAATTCGTCACTGTGTTCCTCGAAGCGCTTCCTCACACTCCTGGGCATGTGACATGGCGCATTATCTTCTTGGAAAATGGCATGATCGTCATGAAGGGGTGTATTTGAACCAGTGTACGATACCCCTTTGCCGTCATGGTGTCTTGCACGAGCTCCAATGGACCCAAGGATGGCCACGCTAGTATTCCCCAGAGCATAATGGAGCCACCGTCCCGCCGTACAGGTGTCAAGGAGCTGTTCACCTGAAAGGCAATGGATTCATGTCCTCCCATTGGCATGATGAAGATGTTATCGGGATTCATCAGACGATGCAATGCTCTGATATTGCACCAACGTGCAGTGCCGACGGTCACTTCCCCATTTCAGTCGTAATTGCCAATATCAAGGTGTTAACATTGGGATATGCATTGGTCGTCAGCTGCGGAGGGCCATCGTTGGGAGTGTTCGATACACTGTGTGTTCAGACACACTTATACTCTGCCCAGCATTAGAGTCTGATGTTAGTTCCGCCACAGTTCGGCGTATACCCAGCCTACGACGTCCGGAATCTGTAATGAGGGACGGCAGCCCGACCCCAGAACGCCCGGCCGTGGATTCACCTTCGTTTCATCACTTGTTGAAGACACTCAGCACAGCACTACTCGAACACCCGACAGGTAGTGCAGTTTCCGAAATGTTCATGCCAACTCTACGCGCCATTAAAATCCGCCCTCGGTCAAACTCAGGTCGATCACTAGCCTTCCACATTCTACACATGGCCAGCACCCATACTAAATAAACCGCGAATGTGTCTGACTAACAATCATTCCTCGCCAGTTGACGCTGCTATCGTCTGGACGGGTTTATATTGATAGTAGAATGGTGGTTATAACGTTCTGGCTGATTAGCGCAGCTGTCACAGACAATACGAATCCTGCGTAGAAGTTAGACGTTAGGCAATAAAAGGTAAACCATAATGGCGACATAGATCCTACGACATGTCACGACGGCTAATTACGAGCTACTTGTCTCCGCCAGAAAACTATAAATGTAGTGCCGCTAATTGCTGCTTAAATGAAAGATTCTGCAGTTCACAACTTCAAACCGCTCCTTGCATGTGTAGTTAGTACTTCAACGTAGTTCGTAGATACATTACTGTCTCATACAATTTGAACTCAGGTTTATGCTATGCTAGAGAAAAACAGTGTTTTTTGGGGGACAGCAGCGAGCCTGGACGTGTTAGTTACTGGATCGCTCATGCGAAAACACTCCCATTGCCGGAATGCAGGACCGGGTGAACGCTTATAATTATGAAGCAGTAACGTCAGCGAGGGGGCTGCGTATTTGGCAGCGCGGCCCTTGTTTTTGGGCGCTCTGTCGCCCGGCCTCTCGAGCGCTCGACCACTTTGCACGGCGCGGCGCTGCGGCGACAGGGCTGCCACCATAACTCATCCCGCGACAGCCACTTGCCGGCGCCAGCGGCTGCAGAATATTGCAGCGGCCACGCTGCGGCTGCGGGCCAAAAGTCTGACAGACACGGCAGATTACGTTACACTACCGCTATCTCAATAATTCATGAGCAGTTTTCAATGGTGCAGCGGTGGAAGAATGGACGGCGGCTGAGGTTGGCAGATGAAACCGTACCACAACTCTTGCGACGAGAAAGTGGAGGTGTACAACGTCGGCACCTTAAAGTGTGGGGCGGGAAGATCGCAGAGAGAAAGGAGATTCATAATGCGAAAGGAAGCTTCTGCGTAAAGGGAGACGCTTCTCTGGCCTGGAATCGAGAGTCGATTTGAAATATCTGACTTTTAGGTGAACTGAGCATTCGAGTATTCACGCCGTCCTTACAAGTTATTTGTTAAATTTACTATTTAAAATCTGTCGTTCAATTGCATTTGCCAACGATTTTAACGCATTGGAGTACGACTAGGAAGCGCCTGAAGAAAAGAACAGCGTTAGTGTATGCTAAGTCTTTAGTCATAATTTTTTTTCCGTCCTATGGACAGACCCCTGATTAAATATTGGTGATCAGTTATACCCTCTAATTTGTGATGAAGTAGTCTCTCTTTGATTTGCGAGTGTCTCACACGCTTTCATGCGTAGCTCTCCGGTGAAAATATCAAGGAAAGCACTGAAACATAGGGCGTTCTGTTTCATTTAACATATTGAAACTGTTGGAACAGTGGATGGTTAGGAATATAGATCTGTTAGAATTCCAGGCAACTCTCCCGTCATGACACAATTTCATCAACTACGCCACCTAACAAAAAACCTAATACAAGTTCTTCAGTTCCTCATTGTTATGTAAACTGATAGAAAAACTGAGACTGGGAACTGATGTGACTTTATATGTCACACAGACAAAACGGTCAACTTATTCAGCATCAGGAGAGAAGCGAAGCTTTAGTTACACCTTAGGAGTAAGGTGCATTTTTTCAATTACTGACTGACACCATTAACGAAGTTTTTATTATCCCCTCGAAAAAATTAATGGCAGATGCTTATCGTCACTACTAAGACACAATGAAATCCCCACGCCTTACTACCGTAGCAAGCTTCTAGAAAAGCCAAAACAAGTCGTATATCATGACACATGCCATCATGTCATCCAACAATGCATTTTTAATTTCGTGCAAGATGACAACGTGTCATTAATGTTTAATACGCATCCCCACTCTGAGATTCTTCCTGTTATAGATGCACCACCACTCTCGATACTACCTGCTGTATATTAACCTTCTGTCTAGAAGCATATATCGCTCACCATTAATATAACAGGGTGTGGATTTGGGGGAGACATGGTACCCTCAGGAGAAAAATCAGATCCCTCCCCACCCAGAAATAAACAAAAAATTAGTGTTCCTCGCAGGATTGAATCTAACTCCTAAAATTTTCTCCGCCAGGAAAACGTTATTTGCTTTTAAATATGTGGTCTTCAGCCATATTACACTGAAGAGCCAAACAAAGTGGTACGCTTGCATAATATCCTGTAGGTCCCCACGAGCACGCAGAGGTGCCGCAACACGATGTGGCATGGACTCTACTAATGTTTGAAGTAGTGCTGGAGGGAACTGACTCCATGAATCCTGCAGCGTTCTCCACAAATCCGTAGACGTACGAGGAAGTGGAGATCTCTTCTGAACAACACGTTGTATGGCATCCCAAATATGCAGAATAACTTTCATGTGTGGGGAGTTTGGTGGCTAGCGGAAGTGTTTAAACTCGGAAGAATGTTTCTGGAGCCTCTCTGTAGCAATTCTGGACGTGTGAGGTGTCGCATTGTCCTGCTGGAATTCTCAGTCCGTCAGATTGCAAAGTGAATATGAATGGATGCAGGTGATCAGATAGGATGCTTACGTACGTGTCACCTGTCAGAGTCTTATCTAGACGTATCAGTGGCCCGTATCACTCCAATTGTACACACCCCACAGAATTAGAGAGCTTCCACCAGTTTGAACAGTCCCATGCCGACATGTAGGGTCCATGCATTCATGAGGTTGTCTCCATTCCCGTACACGTCCATCCGTTCGATACAATTTTAAATGAGACTCGTCCGACCAGGTGTAACGCCGGAAATGCATATCCTCCTATTTCCATCTATTGTACGATAAATTTGTTTTCCTTATTTTTGTTACCTGAATATATTACATTTCTGTGTCTTGAAATATTGTAATTGTTTTACTATTTGATATATATATATATATATATATATATATATATATATATATATATATATATATATATATGCATTTATGTCGATGTATAATTGGTTTGTTTCGTAAATATTATTTGTATTTTTACGCTGGGTCTTGCCTAGGGAAAACTGCTATCGAACGATTACATCGATAGATCGTGTGAACAATCAAAGTGTGTAGGATATTTCGTAGTGTTAACTCTGCCGCGTGGAGCGCGGGCTGAACAGCGGGTCTGGCTGGAGTAGCGAGTGGAGCAGGTGTGTTGTGTGAAGCTCCCGCGAGTTGCCGCGCTTTCGGGGTTTGGCAGCATGTAATTGCGCTCGACTTGCGATGATAGTTTCTGACACGGTGTCGCGGACGGGAAGCATTAGCTGGCGCACATCAAGGGCCCGTTTCGTCTGGTGACCGTGTCGAGAAGAAGGCGCGCCAACATCCAGCTTCTGCAACAGCGCCGGCCGACAATGAGTGACTGTCGCCACCTCCTCGATCGACGGCCTCAAACCTTCAATCTACCAACAAGGAAGACTGGAAGCAGGTAAAGTTTTAGAACTGTATGGCAGACCTTAGCTTTTCAAACTTTCAAAATTGTTGCATCACAAAATTACAGCAACTTAGCATGAACGTTTGTTGCTCATTGTCCCAATTGCATTACCAAGCAGGGTCCCTTCCTTTTCCGAAATGAGCCCGAGTGTCGTTGAAATTCAAACGCCACCATCATTTTATTTCAGTGCTTTAATTTCAAAGTTCAGTTAAGGTACTCATAGCTGGCTACAATATTTAGATTGCACAAGCACAAATTAAGAGTGCGAGTTTTGTTACCGTATTTTAGCTTACCTGTGACTGCAGCTCAGCTTGGTACGTACTAAATTTTACTATTGTTAATTGTTCAGAATCATTTAATTCATCTTTCAAAGTTAAATCTCTTATTTCTAAATTGCATTGATTCAAGCAGCTTTTGAAATGATTGTTGAGGTAGTCCAAGACTAACCGTATTTTTGCTGAATTTCGATGTGCTTCAGAAAGAAAGCTCACTATTAACTTCAGTCACTAAATTAACTTTCGATTTTCCGGTTTTATTAATTCTTTTGCTAAATTAAGTCAGAGTGTAGCGAAATTTATTACTTCTGACAAACTTTCAGTTTTAACACTACATGTGTCAACCTTCAGTTGCCACGCTTCTAGTGCTAATTATATGTGTAATAACCTTTATTTTTCAGTTATTATAGTAATTGTCCTTAGGACTGGCGACCGTAATTTCCCCCAAATCTCAAATATCTAATTACCGCTAGTTAATTGTTAACTTAATGGCCGCACATTTACTTTCTTTATTAACTTTACCCCTTTTCAAAATTAATTTCCACCAGTTTCATTTGCATTTTTCCTTTCATTTAGATGTAACCCTTTCCTCCCTCTTTACCGACAAATTAACTTTGGTGACGATTGATTTTCCCAAATTTCCATTAGGTACACGCGGTTTAATTTTTCACTGTCATTAGGGTCGATAAGTGAGGGGGGGGGGGTTACACAGGCACCATGTTTCTAGCCATCAACAGTCAAATGTTGGTGTTCACGGGCCCAAGTGAGGCCTAAGGCTTTGCGTCGAGGAGTCATCAAGGGTACACGTATGGACATTCGGCTCCGAAAGCCATGTAAGTAGGCTGTTTAGGTTCTTATATTGGTAACGCCGCCGCCACGTAGCGCTCTCTGTATGAAAATCACTGGCTGTGCTGTGTGCAGTCTGTGGCTAGTTTGCATTGTTGTCTGCCATTGTAGTGTTGGGCAGCGGCCGCTGGATGTGAACAGCGCGTAGCGTTGCGCAGATGGAGGTGAGCCGCCAGCAGTGGTGGATGTGGGGAGAGAAATGGCGGAGATTTGAAATTTGTAAGACTGGATGGCATATATATTATGATTATTAAGGTAAATACATTGTTTGTTCCTTATTAAAATCTTTCATTTGCTAACTATGCCTATCAGTAGTTAGTGCCTTCAGTAGTTTGAATCTTTTATTTAGCTGGCAGTAGTGGCGCTCGCTGTATTGCAGTAGTTCGAGTAACGAAGATTTTTGGTGAGGTAAGTGATTTGTGAAAGGTACAGGTTAATGTTAGTCAGAGCCATTCCTTTGTAGGGATTTCTGAAAGTCAGATTGCGTTGCGCTAAAAAATATTGTGTGTCAGTTTAAGCACAGTCCTGTATAAATTTTCAAAGGGAACGATTCAGCCGATATCAATGATGTTTCGTTGAATGGTTCGTACGCCGACATTTGTTTACGGCGCAGCGCTGATATCTGCAGTGATTTTGGGATGGGTTGCACTTCTGTCACGTTGACAGATTCTCTTCAGTGGTCGTTGGTTCCGTTCTTACAGGATCTTTTCTCCGACCGCAGCGCTGTCGGAGATATGATGTTTTACTGGATTCCTGATATTCACGGCACACTTGTTAAATGGTCGTACGGAAAAATCCCACTTAATCTCTACCTCAGAGATGCTGTGTCCCATCGCTTGTGTGCCGACTATAATACTACGTTCAAACTCACTTAAATCTTGATAAATTGCTATTGTAGCAGCCGTAACCGATCTAACAACTGCGTCCGACACTTGTTGTCTTGTATAGGCGTTGCCGAACGCAGCGCTGTATTCTGCTTGTTTACGTATCTCTGTATGCCAGTACCAGTTTCTTGTGCGCATCAGTGTATTTTTTTTATATTGTTTACTATGGCTGGCGAATCTTCTGGATTCCGGACATACGAGCAGGGACTTTAGCCTATAAATTGCAAGATGCAGGTATGCCAACATCTCTCAGCTAAGAGAGCTCACTGCAGTGGGGAATTAGGGTTGGTTCACCAAACAGTGTGACCATGTCAAGATGCTTTGATTTAAATATTTTTGAAACTGCCAGATAAGTCGAAAAGAGGGTTTCCTTCTTTTACGTTCGTAACTCTCTATAGAACGTATTCGTCTTTTTAGTGCTATGATAGGGCTATTGTTCGGTCTGGTCCCCAGCTTTTGCTATTTTGACATTAGGCCACCATAGTTTAGCAGCCGAAGTACTTATAGATTTCTATTAATTTGGGATGCAATTGTTCCGGTACGGGTTTTTTTACTGTCCTTAAAAACCATTTGTGACATCTAAAGTCTGGCTGCTCCACCGTTGCCTGCCTGGTATGTTTGAACTTGCCCAATGTAGCCTACTGTGTCCTCAGAGCAGACATTGCAAGAGAATCCAGACATGACACTTATCAGTCATTAGAGTAGATCGTCGGACGGATGGATTTGGTAGCAATCCAAGAGTCTGCGCCAGTGAGAGCTTCTCATGAAAAATCTTATTCACGGCAAAAGTGTTTTCTCATTGTTTTTTAGGTTTACCTAGAATGGATATGCTCACCAGAATGCGATCGTGAATCGTGTCACTGGAAGTACTATTTCCGAACGGTCTATTACCAGACGTCTAATCAGGTATTGTTTTCCGCAAGAGGCAGAACACGTGCTTTGTCAGTGCTGCATGTTTTTTCTAGATTTTGACTGAGATAAACGCAGGCTTCAGTGTTGTTCTTCGTCACGCCAGTATAGAAGTAGACACGGAAACAGCTAATTAAGAAATCCGTGTAATTCGCACGTTTATATATTGTGCAAGACAGCGTGTTCAAGATTCGTCTGCCGATTGTGATTCTAGATTAAAATATTTTGCTGTTCGTGTCACTTCTGCATAATCTTTCATTGATTCTGTGAAACCGGTTTGTATTCTCATATATTGTGAAATTTCGAACATTCACGAGTGCTATGATAATCTCCTACTATTATCGGCAGTTGTAGACTTAAACTTATTTGTACTCTTTTAAAATCATTGAGAACAATAAGCCTAAACTAATAAAAAAACAATCGTTGTCTAATTTCATTTTATAATTAAGTGATAAACAGGTAATTTTTGAAAATTTTCGGACGCTCGCAAATCTATATTTTCGAAAGTTACCGGTACGAGTATTTTTGGACAAATTATTTCGTAGCAGATCAGTTTTTCTGATTCATACTTACTACCAAAGAACAGATCACAAAGAATTTCATTGTATTTTTGGCAATTTTTCGGAAGTTACCGTTGTCCTTGGCGTAATCTAATTGTAATAATTCAGAGATCGTGATTTAGTTACTGTTGCAGATATAACGAAGATATTTGTTGTATCTAGTTTTCCCTTAAAGAAAAGTATACATTACATATATCGTAAATTACTCTATTTTCGAGTTTTTTAATAACTATAATTAACCTCAATATACTTTAGGAAATTGGTAATTTTACCAAAGGTTTTTCTGTTTCCTTAACGGAAATCTCGTTTTGTGCATTTGCTCAAATTATTATAGGGAATTAGTAATTTCAAGCTCAACAGATATGAAAGATAACCAGCATGCTTAATTTAAAATCGTTTGTCCACTGTGCTGTAATACAGCGCACCAGCAAAAATGCAGCTGCACTGTGAATGCTGTTCTTGAACACAAGATGCGTTGGTTGATGTTCTTAAGGAGATGGAAATTGCCCTGACTTCTGTCAAATAATGCTATACCGATCTACCAACCAGCAAATTCGTGGTGCTCTCTTTCATTGAAACTAAAACAGGACCAGTGGGATTCACTTCACCTGTTTTGGGGAAACCTGTTTTGTCCGGTGTCAAGGGGGGGAGGGCAACGCAAGAGAGTAGGGGTCTATTAATCGTCGGCAGTTCAAACGTACGGCGAACGTTGGTACTCCTTAGAGAAATGGCAGCAAGGTGCAGGATAGGGCACCAGGTGCACTCAGTGTGCATATCTAGGGATTTCATTCAACATGATGACGAGACTATTCCGGCAGCCAGTGAGAGAACAGGAAGCAGGCAACTGCAGATTTTGGCACAAGTTGGAACAAATTATGCATGTCGTCCGGGCTCCAAGGTCATACTTGGATCATTCCAGCGCCTGGCAAGGAAAGTTGATAAGACCAGCCTTGTGCACGGAATTTCATTGTCCCCAGCCCAGATCATGGTCCCTTGGATTGAACCAAAGACTTTACTTCCGTGACATGCTAAGTGGCTATTTCGCTGGACATGCGCTATAGGGTTGATAACTCTAGGATGACCCTAAATCGGCCAGGCGTACACGACACAGCAAAGCTGCTGCCAAGGTAGCTGACTGTTTTTTGAGGCACACAAAACGGGATTTTAGATTAGGCTAATCTCCATCCAGTCGAGATAACGATACCTGTAGGAAACCCAGAGGTATCTTTGTATCGAAAGAAATACCTCCCACAGGTAAGAGTATTAAAATCCTAGTGGTTATCTGCCGAAGCGTTCACGACGAAGTGCCTGAGTTCGAAGCGCTCCTGGAAAGCAGTGAAGCTCACATAATACTAAGTACAGAAACCTGACTGGAACTTTCAATTGATAACAGTGAGACTATTGAAAAAATTTAAGTGCATATCGAAAGGATTGGCTAAAGGAAAATGGAGGCGGTGTGTTTGTCGCAGAAGACAGGGAACTCAAATCCACCAAGATATAAATTGATGTTACATGTGAGAGTATTTAGGGCAAGACTCAGTAACAGCGGTGGTCATAAAATTGTAATTGGGTCATTCTGTCGCAAAAAAAAAACTCAAACCTCCTGGCGTAACAGAAAACTTTATTTCGCTTGTACGTAAGTTCCCCAGTCATACTGTAATCATTCTTGGAGACATTAATCATCCAACAATCAACCGGGAAAATTGCAGTTTTGATACTGGCAAGCGTGATAAGACATCCTGTGATACACTACCCAATGCTTTTTCTGAAAGCTACTTATAATACTTAGTTTGGAACAGCATTCATGATGGAAATATATTGGATCTAATGAAAAAAAATAGAGCTGACCTACGTGGGGATGTTGCAACTGGTACCACTGATCATGACGCAGTTGTGGCAACAATGATTAGCAAAGTCGAAAGGACAAGTAAAATAACTAGGAAGATATTTATGTTCATTAAACTAGATAAAATGTTAGTATTGTCAAATCTCAATAAAGAACTCGAAGCTTGGGACCCTACATGATATACAGTCACTGTAAAGAAACCCTTACAGAAACCGAGATTACCACATATTAGGTGCAAAACAATCGAAGGACTATACATGGAACAATGAAAAGCGCTTGGCTGTCAAGAGAGAAATTCGTGATGCCTTCAACAATGTAGCAGAATAGTGTCAAATGATCTTTTACAAAACCCTAAGATATTCTGGACGTATGTAAAGGTTGCTAGTTGCACCAAAGTTACTGTACAGACCCTAGTGAATTAGAAAGGAACTGAAATTGAGGGTAGCAAAACAAAGGCTGAAGTGCTTAACTCTATTTCCAATTGTTCCTTTACAAAGAAAATCCCAGGATTATTGCCCCATTTTAATCCCTGTACAAGTGAAAAGATGGGTGAACTCAGTGTCAATGGTATTGAGGAACAGCCAAGATCATTAAAATTGAACCAAGCTCCAGGGTCCGATGGAATCTCTATCAGATTATTATACTGAATTTACGGCTGACTGAGCCCCTCTTCTAACTATATCGTAGATCCCTTGAACAAAAAGGAAGGAAGCACAGGTAACACATGTCTACAAGAGGCGTAGTAGAAGTGATCCACAAAACTACCGTCCAGTATCTTTGACATCGATTTGTTGAACGAGGTTTGCCCATGAAGTAATGCATTGCATTTTTTCCTCAGCCGAAAACAATGCTGTGAATGCGAAACGTTGCGTATATAGTATATGAAGTATCCTGAGGGGGCGAAACAAGTTTCCGTCACTTCCGACAGATAGCGTAGCTATAGGACAGTTTCGAAATGGCGTCTGGAGGTGATGTACGTTAAAAGCAACGTACCGTCGTTGAATTTCTCACTGCAGAGAAAGAATCTACGGGGAATATTCAGAAACGCTTGTGCAACGTCTATGGAGTATCTGTTGACAGAAGTACAATTAGTTGCTGGGCACGTATGGTGATGTCATCAGGAGGCGGCTCGGCGGAGCTCCATGGTTTGCAGCGGTCGGGGAGCCCATCCACGGCTGTCACACCTGACATGTTGCAGCGAGCCGATGTTTCAAGCGCCAATAAAGGATGCAATTTGTGGAACACATTTTGAGGACTATGAGGAGGTGTTTCACACAGCGAAACACTGGCTCCGCGACCAGTACAAGGATTGATAGTGACAAGGCGTATCCGCCCTTGTTTCGCGCTGGAGGAAGACGATAGAACTGGATGCAGATTACGTGAGAAAGTAGGGTGTGTAGATAAAAAACCAGTCTTTCGTAATTGTAATTTTCTTTATGTTCAATAAAGAATTGCTGAAGAAAAAGAAACCGTGGTTCACTACTTTCTGGGCAACTCTCGTAGAATCTCGATGCATTTGAGAGCTCAAACATGGAGGTATGTCAAACTGAATGATCTTCTCACGTAAATCAGCATGGATTCGTAGAACATCGATTATGTGAAAGCCAGCTGGCACTTTTCTCACATGACATAGTGAAAGCCTTGGATCAAGACAGTCAGACAGATGCAGTATTTCTTGATTCCGAAAAGCATTTGTCTCATTATCACACTTACACTTATTGTCAAAGGTTCGGTCATATGGCATATGAAATGAAATTTGGGAATGGATTGAGGAATTTTTGGTAGTTAGGGCAAAGCATGTTATCTTAAATGCAGAGTCATTGTCAGATGTAGAAGTAACTTCGGGAGTGTCCCAGGGAAATGTCTTGGGATCCTTGCTTTTTAACTTTTATATTAATAGTAACCTCAGACTTTAGCAGACGGTGCAGTTATATATAGTGAAGTACAATCTGAAAGGAGCTGCATAAATTTTCAGTCGGATCTTAATTAGATTTCACAGTGGTGCAAAGGCTGGAAACTTGCTTTAAATGTTCGGAAATATAAAATTGTGCACTTCACAAAATAATAAACGTGGTTTCCTGTGATGATAGGGGTATGAAATGGAACGACCTAATAGGTTCAGTTGTTGGTAAGGCAGATGGTAGACTTCGGTTTGTTGGAAATGTATCAGTCTAGAAAGTATATTGATTAGAGATCACTCACATGACACATTCTAGACTACAGCTGAAATACGAAATAGGATTAATGAGGGACACTGAACGTATACACAGAAGGGCGGCACGAATGATTACAGGTTTTTTTTTGACTTGTGGGGAAGTGTTTCAGTGATGCCGAAGAAATTTAGCTGCTAGGCTCTTGAAAATAGAGAAAGTCTATAAGGAATGTTTCAAGAACACTCTTTAAATGATGACTTCAGCAAAAACAACAATCCCCCCTACGTATCGCCCATATGGGGATCGTGAGGACAAGATTAAAATAATGACAACACGCACACTTACATTGTAACAAGCATTCTTCGCACGTTCCATACGTCAATGGAACTGGAAGGAACCTTAATATCTGGTCGAATGGAACGTGCGCGCTGCAATGCACTTCGCGGTGGGTTGCGAAGTATGGATGTGGATGTTGTAGATGCAGAATCTTCGGATGCGACCATCATGATGCTGTAAACAGAACCTGCATTCATCCGAAAAAATGACGTTTTGCCATTCGTGCACCCAGGTTCGTCGCTGAGAACATCATCGCAGGCGCTCCTGTCTGTGATGCAGCGTCAAGGGTAACCGCAGACATGGTCTCCGAGCTGATAGTCCATGTTGCTGCAAACGTCGTCGAACTGTTCGTGCAGATGGTTGTTGCCATGTAAACTTCCCTATCTGTTGGCTCAGGGATCGAGACGTGGCTGCACCATCCGTTACAGCCAGCATGGCCTCCTGAACCCAACGGTTCCATATTCTGCTAACAGTCATTGGATCTCGACCAAGGTGAGCAGCAATGTCGCGGTACGATAAACCGCAATCGTGATAGGCTACAATCCGAAACGTGATGGTACGCATTTCTCCTCCTTATACGAGGCATCACAACAACGTTTCACCAGGCAACGCCGGTCAACTGCTGTTTGTGTATGAGAAATCTGTTGGAAACTTTCCTCAAGTCAGCACATTGTAGGTGTCGCCACCGGCGCCAACCTTTTGTGGATGATCTGAAAAGCTAATTATTTGCGTATCACAGCATCGTCTTCCTGTCGGTTAAATTTCGCTTCTGTAGCACGTCATCTTCGTGGTGTAGCAATTTTAATGGCCAATAGTGTACTTCCGTCCGTAAGTTTTTCAAACCAACTTATCTTGTCATCCATTAATACACTTTCATCAGCAATGATTAGTGATCTACCCGTAATCTATGTGTACGGTAAGTATGTTTAGGAACATCTGAAGTGTACGGCACTAATTTCCATTTGTGCCAGTACTAGGTGACCTTCATCTTCCCAAACATTGTGTGCACGTTGGGCTTTCATTGTTCATTGTACAGACTACCTTTTTATACTCGTCTTCCCCGCAGTGACCACAAGTGACTTCTACCCTAGTACACTTTTTTGCCAAGTAATTATAAACGTCACATTTCTCGCAGCGAGTTTTTACTTGGTGATCCTTCGGAGCTATAGTTTCGAAGACTACGTATACAGATACATTCCGCTTGTCGAGATGATCTTTTATCGTGTTAGGTCCATTCTCCACTAATTTCCTTTCGTTTTGTCCGTTGTTAAATTTTAGAATAAACAGTGAGTCAAAGCGATCCCCTCCGAGTTTCCCTTCGAAGTTTTCTCATACTTTAAGATCGGTATATGTACAGCACGCTCAACAATGTCAGTATTGGCTCTCGAGCAAAGACTTTGAATATCAGTGCTGTACATTATTACGTAAGGTGTTCCTTTCGTGGTAGTTCGCCAGAGCAGCTTTTGAGTAGTTTAGTATTATTCATTTATTTTATAACATAATCTC